>NC_089587.1:226100832-226361701 GCF_019320115.1 Miscanthus floridulus | reverse complement strand
CGCTCGTGGAAGACGACGAAGCTCACCACGTAGCCGTCGCGCGGCCTCGGCTCCGACTCGTTCCCCGGAGCAATCCACTCCGGCTCGTCAGGGTCGGTGATCGGGCGAAGAAGACCGGCCTCCACGAGCGACTGCAGCTTCTCCTCGGTGACGTCAGACCACTCCCAGGGATCCGCCGGGAGGATGATGGGACCACCTGCCATTGCGTGGTGGAGGACGCTGCTACGGCGGTAATCTCTCTCTCTCTCTTTCGTTCGGTCTCTCTCTCGCCCTTCTCCTCCCCGCTCTATGCTCTTAACGACAGCACGGAGGCAGCGAAAGCGAACGCGGAAAAGGTAAGGAGGGGAGGGCGAGGTTGTTTGCGTATTTATGCAGGGACGAGTCGAAACCACCGGGCGACGAAATCGGGGAAGTTTTCCCAAAAAATCCGCTGCGGTTACCCAGATCCGGTCTTACCGCCCACGCGCCCACTCCCTCCTCATTAATTGCGTGTGCAGTTACGTCCTATCGGCTGACGCCACGTCGCGTCCAACCGCAGCAGCAGCAGGCACCGTTTCACCTCCCCGAAAAAGCCGCCTCAAAAGGCGCGCCTACCGTTGTTAGCTGTAGGGAGAGAAATAACCCCCACCCGATTCCTTTCAGGCGAAGGAACTGGGCACCGAGCCCACTACGGTCTAGGGGTTCGAAGGCTGGGCCCTTAGGGGTTTCGACAGCCGCCCCAGGGCAACAGAGTCAGGGGCGACTACGGGCGAGCCTATACGAGGCCGAGGCCCAAGCAAGCGAAACGCTTGGGACGCCCGGTGTCGTGTCCGAGACCGGCAGGGAGGTCTCCGAATGGGATCCCACCGTAGGGAGGCACCGAGCCACCGAGGCCCAGCGAACGGCCTCGGCACCCACTAGAGAAACCCTCCGGTACTCTTGGAGCGCGTCTCCAGACCGCTAGCCGACCCCCAGCGAACGGGGTACGGGCCTCCACTCGGACTTACCCGATAACAGCTCATCGGAAGTGCCATCGCTCGCACCCACCGAGGGTAGCGCGGCGCATTCCACCCCTCCTTCCGAGTGAAAAGGAAGCGCGAGGGTCGAGTAAAAAGTCAGGAGAATCCCCGACGGCCCTCTTGCTCCACGCAGAGGCTAAGGGACTCTTCCTGCAAACCATTGCCGAGGCCCAGCGACTAAGGCTCGCACACGAGGGGGCTCGGCAAAACAAACCCTCCTTCTGAGCGAAAAGGAAGCGCGAGGGTCGTTCAAAAAGCCGGAAGATCTCCTGACGGCCCTCTTGCTCCGTGCAGAGGCTAGGGAGCTCCTTCTGCAAAAGACGCCGAGACCCCGCGACCTAGGCTCGCACCCGAGGGGGCCTCGACCAACAGACCCTCACGCGCGAGGGGCGAACCAAAAGCCAGGGGGACCTCTGACCGCTCTCTCGCTCTGTGCGAGAGACTCGGGGGCTCCTCCTGCAACTTTGCCGAGACCCAGCGGCTCAGGCTCGCACACGAGTGGGTTCGGCAAACAGCCCCCGTTCGAGCGAAAAGGACGTGAGGGAGACGGACAAAAAAGTCGGGAAGACCCCTGACCGCCCTCTCGCTCCGTGCGGAGGCTCGGGGGCTCTTCCTGCACCCAAGATAAAGACAAGCGACCCGAGCCCGTTACGGTCTAGGGGTTCGAAGGCTGGGCCCCCAGGGGTTTCGACAGCTGCCCCAGGGCAAAAGAGTCAGGGACGACTACGGGCGAGCCTGTATGAGCGCGCCCTGTGTCGTGTCCGAGACCGGCAGGGAGGTCTCCGAATGGGATCCCACCGTAGGGAGGCACTGAGCCACCGAGGCCCAGCGAACGGCCTCGGCACCCACTAGAGAAACCCTCTGGTACTCTTGGAGCGCGTCTCCGGACCGCTAGCCGACCCCCAGCGAACGGGGTACGGGCCTCCACTCGGACTTACCCGATAACAGCTCACCGGAAATGCCGTCGCTCGCGCCCACCGAGGGTAGCATGGCATCTTCCACCCCTCCTTCCGAGCGAAAAGGAAGCACGAGGGTCGAACAAAAAGCCGGGGGAACCCCTGACGGCCCTCTCGCTCCAGGCGGAGGCTAAGGGGCTCTTCCCGCAGCATCGTCGAGGCCCTGCGATCCGAACTCGCACCCACGGGCCCGGCAAACACAATGTAAACCCCTCACTCGAAAGAGAAAAAAGCCCCTGGAGAAGTGAAATCACTCCTCCAGGGCCTCGGGGGCTACACCTGGTGGGTGCGCTCGCGCGCACCCACCAAAACCTCAAGTACAAAACACCATCCCGACAGGAACTATCAAGAGCCAATTCTCGTCAGAACCTCAGGGGGAGTGCCTCCACTCCCCCAAGGCTCGGGGGCTACTGTCGGATACCGTGAGAAGGGGTACCCTAAGCCAGAACCAAAAAACGACTGCTTAGACTTCGTGAAAATCGAAACCAGCTAAACACCGCTGGCCTCGGCCGATTCTCCGACTCGCCCGAGGCCCCCTCACCGCTGGCCTCGGCCGACCCCCTCTCATCGCAGGCCTCGGCCGGACCGTCGACTCTCCGTCTCGCGCGAGGCGGGCTCGGCAGCACTCCGCTGCCTCTTCCTTCACCCGTCCCTCTGACAAAACGTCGTGTCGCATTAACTCAGCCAACTACTGCCCCTGACATCGGCCGCATGCTCGGCACAGTACAGCGGAATGGCCGATGGGACGGGAGGCAGGACTGGGCAGGGGTTACCCGCCACTGTGCCAACCACTATGCTATGGTTGACGCCCATGCCTCACTGTGCTGCCAACTCCTACTCTGAGAACAACGCGGTGTGGGGAGCCACGTCTGGGATACTGTGGCCTTGGAATCAGTACCTAGGACCAATAATTCCCTCCAAGGCCTCGGCAGTTTGCTTCAGGGGCTCGGCAGCCTGAGGATCCATGTCCGCCGAAGCCCCACGATGGCTCGGCCTCGGCATCTGCAGAGCCACGGCTCCCTACGACGTCATCACACGATGACCAGCACGTCGCCCGCCATGTCCTGCATCGAGCTGTACGGGAGCCCCACGACGCACAAGACCAAGTATGACCGGCGCGTCACTTCTGCACGACAAAGACGGGGCCACTCCATCGACCATACCACGACAGTGGCCGGCTACAGGGCTCGGACACGCCACCCCTATTTATAAAGCGCTAGGTAGCAATATATGTACGTTCCGGGTTCTCCCTTAGAGTATAAAAGGGAGGGACCGGGGCCATTTCTGGGGAGAGCAACAAGCAGAAAGACGAACACACCGATAGAACCACACACTTCTACGCTGCTTGGGAACAACGCCTCAAGCAGCCCGCGTCACCCTCGCCGAGACCTGGGGCTAGCTCCCTCTCTCACCTAGCTTGTAACCCCTACTACGAGCACTCCGGTGCAAGGAATACAAGATCGATCTCTCAGACTGGACGTAGGGCCTCGATTGCCTGAACCAGTATAAACCTTGTGTCTCTTTGCATCACCATCCGGGATTAGGGGCACGCAGCACAAATTCACTCGTTGGTTGAGGGACCCTCGGTTCCAAAACACCGACAGGTTGTAAGGGTATATGTCATCGATAGGCTATGTTACTCAAATGGTTTATTTCCATGTTTTGTCTTTTACGTGTTCAACAATGTAGTGATAATTGTCCCATTTTTTGTTAATATAGGCTAGCCCTTAAATAAGAGGTACATTTCTACATTTGGAGAAACTTTCTTATTTGCCATTAGAAGTTAAACCGATATCGTATTTGCTATTGAATTTCTTTTCTTCCTTATTTGCTACTGACTTTCTTTCATCCCCTAACTGCCATCAATGCTTGTTCAGTTTGAGACCGTCAAGCATAACATGTCAAAAAAATCATAATACTCAAAGTGCCCCTACCTATTCAATATAATTCCTCGCTGCCAGTTCTCCCAAATCCGAAGCTCCTCTCTCTCCCTTATAAGGAAGGGAAAGCATTTTTCAGTGACAAATAGAACACGACTTTTAACTTCTGATGACAAATAAGGAATTTTCTCCTAGTTTTGCTCTTCCTCCATTAGTACTTGTTTGTGTAGGGCAAATACTACCAGTTTGACACCTTGTCTCCCCCTGGAAAGAAAAATCAGTTGAATTCGTGCAGGCCTGGCTTGGCTTGACCCTTGAGCTTAGCAGCATTCCGTTTGGGTCGGTACGTAGCAGTAGTTGGTTTGGTTGTTTATAACCGTCAGCATGGCTGATAAGTCGGTTGATATTGTTTTTGTTATAAGATAAAAACACTATATTATGATTGATAAGCATCGTTGATACGACCGAACAGGCGGAGAATGAGCTGAACCTGCCTGTCAGCCTGTGAACGAGATGACCCCGCACCAACACCTCCACAACCACCCACATGCCCACATGCATAACCTTGGCAGCTAATCGAACTACTCTGATACAGGGGGATCTGAGCTCTGCTCATACTAGCTAATCCAATGAAGCAGCAGGGCCCTGCCCGCCTTTTTTCTTTCTCTAATCTGTCTTATTTGTCACGATGAGTAGCTGGCCTCTGCTAATTGGAGGATCATAACCACCGTGCCACTAGCAGATTAATAAGCGCAAAGAAAAACAACACGCGTACTGTTGATTGTATTGGGATGGAGATGTTTAGTCATGTCTGTTAATACAACCCTGTAGGGGATGGAGATCCATTTCTTTTTTTGGCTTAAGAGCCTTGTATTTTTTGCTACAATGTAGGAGCAACCTCAAGAAACTCTCTATATCCTTTCTAATTACTAGGAATATAAATTTTGATAAAAAATATTCTTCAACAGCTTTTTTATTTGGTTATCAAATACAGTTATCTTCTGTTCCGGATGTCTCGTCAGCCAAAGATAGAAAATACGAGAATGACTTTTTAGAGTGCACACAAGATATAGAAAAACTGTTGTAGAGTGAAAATATATAGAAAAGCGATCTTTATGCAAATAGCTCTCCAAAATCCAAATAATGATTTAGAGAGTAAGCTTTGGAAAGAATCTTGAAGATGTTCTAAATTTGTACATATCATATATTAATTAAAAAAATAAGTAGGAGGCGTCCCCTTCTGACCCATTCAAAAATACAGTCCTGTAGGGTATGGCTGTATCATGATATGATGTGTACTCCGTACATCTGATCAACATCTCTGCTCAACTCATTCACAAGCTATCTAGATACGCAGGCCGAGATGACCTTTTGTGCGAGCCAAGGGCCACCACAAGCCAACAACGCCCACAAAAATACCCCTGCTACCCTTCCGATACATATAATATAAAATTAAATTAGTGAGAACAGTTATATGTTATGCTACCCCGCTGTCACCGCCTCACAAGCCACAATAAAAGATTGTCAGGTCAACTCTGCAGCAGAAAATATACAACGGACTACAAATCGGCTACCTTCACAGTAGCAGCCAACGTAACAACAACGACAACAAAACCTGTCAATCTCGAGCTAGGCTAGATTAGAAATCCACAAAAAACCCTAGTCACGGTTTAGGTACATCAATATCTACTTTCCAAGCACTCATATTTAAACATAGATTTCTAGGTATATCTCTAACTTTCAGATCTCTTTTTATTGTCTCCCCCATGTCAATTTTGGTCTACCTCTACCTCTCTTCACATTATTAGTTTGTCTCAGGACTCCACAATACACTGGTGCCTCTAAAAGTCTCCTTTGGACATAACCCAACCACCTCAACCGATGTTGGACAAGCTTTTCTTTGATTGATGCTACCCCTAGATGGTCACGTATATCATCGTTCCTAACTCGGTCTATTCTTATGTGACCACAAATCCATCGCAACATGCGCATTTCGGTTGTTACATGACAGCCAACATAACGGTGAAATAAAATTCACTCACACCATGCCCCCATCATATCATATGCATACATGAGCGAACCCCAAGTAAGACAGTTATACGGTGGGTATAGTAGTTGATCGCACTAGACAAGGAAACCAGCGGAGGTTCCATGAGATGACCAAAAGAAAAGCAATCACACTAAACTCATATATTTACATACCCAAAAGGAGTTTTGGAATTTACATAGCCACCAAACATACTTGCGTTTGCATAAACATCCTCAATCCTTGGACCATTGCTCCAGTTTTACCCTATGGATTGTCTTCATTTTGAGCTGATTCTCAAGCGATACATAATAGTATGGATTCAGGACGCTGATGGGATCACAGACTGGTTACATTTTCAGCTTGCACGGGCATGCCCATGGATACCGTGACTTGGGTGGTTGCCAGCAACAAGAATGTCCTTGAAACGGTTTAATGGACCAACAGCATCATTGATTTTCTGAAACACAAACAAGAGTCTGCATTCATTAGCATTTGCAGGCGCCATATATAATTGAAAAAAGAAAAAAGAAAAACAAATAACTACCACGGCACAAAACACTAGCATGCTAGTAAACAGATACACTAGCTTGCTAGTAAACAGATAAGGCAGGACTTCAGACAATCCACATATTTCGAAATTCTGGAGCTGTAGCATGCAGGATGCCCATTCATAGCGAAATTCTCATTGCTGGCAAGTGCAACTTAAAAAGCATGCTCGTCAGGATATGAATATATGATGCGACAACAAGAAACTATATCAGAAAATGCTAATGAAAAACCAGCCGGATTTCACTGTGCGCGGATGAAAACACTGTTTGCTCTCTCACAAATTCCTCCAGATTCATCCAGATTCCTCCAAATTCCTCCCAACGAACAGGGCCACAGAAGAAAACCAACAAGCTGGTTTGACGCAGCTGTACGATGGCAGAACAACAGTACCAACAGAAGCTCAACCCTCACACCACAGCAAACTATTAGAATAGTTATATAACCCATGGACATCGAATTCAACTGGACATACTCCACAGCTACTTACTCCTCGCCAGAAATTCAGCATCTACACTCATATGAACTGAGCCTATTTTGCAAACAGATATCGGAATTTAAGTTGATAATTAATTAATTATATGCTCATATCAAGTATGTTGCGAGTACTTGGTTATAAGATCAGTAACTATGATAGAAATAATCAGACAAGTATCAACATAATGCTATTGTGGCAATTTTCCTTTGTAATGTATTTTCCGAACATTTTCATGGCAGCAAATTATAGTCACTAGGGTGCTCCTATGGCATGATTGACACATGCTTCCTGCTGCTATAAAGAAAAGGTGAGTTTTTAAATTACCTCCTTGTTGCTAGAAGATGGTATTTTGACTGGCTGAAACTGCAGCTTTCCCTTTTGCCAGCGCCGCCCAAAATATGCCAGGCCCACCAAAGCAGCAGCGGTCGCGACGATAGGCCAGAAATTATGACTTTCCTTCGCGGTCTTGTACAGAGACAAAATCTGCTTCTTCCACCATGCTTCACGTGGGCCTGAACCAGCAGGTTCACTCTGCTCATCAGATGAAACAACCTTTGATGAACCGGTTATGGGGTTCAAGTTATGCAGAGTAGGCTCCTCAGTTTTCTTCTCATTCCTACTCTCTGTAGCTGACCAACTTAACTCATTTTCAGGCTTAATTGAGCTGTAAATAGACGACGAGAACCCAACCGGTTCTTCCCCGACCAAACTCATGCCTTTCAATGCTTTGCCATCATCAAATGCCATATCACCCAAGGAAACATCCTTCCCTTTGTCGAAGGATGGAATGCTGGGGACGTCATCCTCCAGCTTATGCTTGCAGGTTTCTTGGTATTTCTCACCATCGCCCTCGTTGGAAACTGAATCTGGGTTGCAAAGCTCCTTGGGAGGTTCTTTGCTTTCAGCGCCTACAAGGAGGCTCTCGACTTCACTCTGAGACACCGAGAAGTGGCCAGACATGAGTAGCCCAGCGGCTAAATCATCCCCTTTTGCGCCATATTTCTTAGCTTCGGCTTCCTCGGAAGGTTCAGGTCTCTTCGGAGCAGGCGCGGCCGCGTATGCTGATGCAGTCAGTTGCACGACTTCCCAATCATTCCCGCGTGGAGAGGTCTGCTCAGTACCGCTCTGGCCAGGCTCCATCTTCCCTGCGATTATTAAAGCGGTGAAGCAAACTACAGAAGGTTAGAATGAATGCATAAAATTAATTTAGGTCAGAGAATGGAACATGCACAGCCTCAGCAGTACAGTGCAGTACAGACATCAGTGAAATCATTGTGTGATGGGGGGCTGCTCAATATCTTGGCTGTGATATGGTACGCAGGGTTTTACTTGAGAATTAGAACTCCAATTTAGGCAGGTGATTTGTCACGACTCACAAGTGGTTAAACAACCCCAGGAAACTGCAGAGTTAATTATTAATTAATTAAAGAGTGATAACAATAGAAAGGAAACCACAGGACAGATGGAATCCAGTCACTTGTCCGACATATAAAATAATGGCGGTGCCTGTGCAGTTGGATCAGGCATCCTCGTGTTTCATGTACCAATCAAGGCAAGGGAAAAGAAACGCTCTAGACTAGTCACTAGAACCGGCAGTACTGTACTACCGAGTGCTGAATCGTGGTACGAGCAAAGGGCGAATGATATGGCACACCACTTAAGATTGTCTGTTTGTCCATCAAGCACAGATGTGGCTGTAGTAGCCTAGTAGGGTTAGGATAAGTACTTTTTTTTTTTGGACAGATAAAGTGGAGAGATGAATTCAGTGGTACAGACTCACTCACTTGCAGCCGGCGAATAAGCCCGATACTACTACTAGTAGTAAAAATTAAGAGATGATGGAGATCAAACTGGCACTCCTGCTGGACTGGTGTGAATGAATGAAGCAAGTAAAATCGCACCACCACGTCCCTGGAACTGTATGTATGTAAACAAAAAAAGCGGGAGGAAACAAAGAGGATATAAATAAATAGATAAATCACAACAAGTCGGGCGCGACATCCAATTGCTTCAATCGATCTAATAAGGCCGGGTCATCTGATTATCATGGCAAACCCCGAACCCCGACGACGAGGGGAGGGGATCCCCACCCGATCTCACAGTTGATTAGGGAAGAGAAGGGAAGGAACGGGACGGGGCGGGAGGCGGGGGATCGGAGAGGAGGCGCGCGTACCAGCGAGGAGGGAGGGGACGGGGGCGGTTGCTTGCTCTCAGGTGGAGTCGCGGAGGTCGGGGGGAGAGGGAGAGGGAGAGGGAGCCACGGAGGTGGGGAAAGCAAACCAAATCCAAGCGGGCGTTGCGTGCGGAGACGTTTTCTTTCCTTTCCCAGTTCCCCTACCCCACACCCGGACGGAACCTTACCTTGGGTTGGGCCCATTAGTTTTCCGGATTGAGGCCGAACAATACCAACAGCCGCTGGCGGGCAGTTCTTGCTTTTGCTCTACCTTTGCAAAACCGTTTTTCCAGATAGGTGTTGATAATTTTTTTTTTCTATATAAAAGCCGTTTTTTAGCTTTCCATCACAGGCACAATTTCCTAACTGAAGCTGGGTGGGTGAAGCTGAAAATATTAGCTTCTCTCGGCTCTCTCTGCTACCAAACTTTTTTTTGGAAAAAAAATAGTTTTCTTCGTTAGTAAAGCTGCTTTATGAACTGAATAGAAAAACTGCTTCACTAATAGTTTTCGAATGTAAGTACAGTCGTATGAAATGCATCTTACATCTGGCGATTCGCAGATTGGAGTTTAATACAGGTAGTGCCTTCTTGATTAAAAAGAGCGATTACAGCATGAGCAATGTATAGAACCGGCCCGCTCCTATGCTATGATGTGACCTGGCGGGATGAGCTGATTAAAAAGTATAGGAACGTACCTGGTTCTATAAGTGGAGCCCACACCATTAAAAAAAATACATAATTCTCTCAACCACCCCTTCCCCGTCTCCAACCTCCGCAGCGCATGGACATCTCCGCTCGCATGGCTCTTCAGCGCCTTCTCACAGCTCGCCTCCTCCTTCCTCCAGCGACTGGGTGCCCCCCTCCGCTTCCTCCTCTCGTCGAGACTGCAGCTCGCCGCCGCCCCTTCTCCTACAGGTGCCGCCGGTGCGTGCAGAAGGGGAGGGAGAACTCCTCGAGCCCCAAAAAGCTCCTCCAACTTCCTCTCGGCGGCGGGAGCAGCAACGACAAGAGACGGTGACAGAGAGTGCATGATTTTTTATTTCTCGGGGCCAGGTTCGAGCAGCTCCTTCGTCGAGTCAACCTCAGTGTGAGCAGGTCCGATCAGGTCCGATCCTTGCATTAAATGTATCGGAACGTCATCGAACCGCACACTGCAGACGCTCTTAGCAACTCTTAATCCTTGAGCAGGCTGAGAATGGCGAATAATTTATGCCCAGACCGTGACATCAAGAAACCAAGGGCAACAAATCCAAGCTGATCGCTCAAACGTTTATCATCAACAAAAAAAACTGCTGTTAAACCAGCAACACAGCATCAGGTCCTCACAGCTGCTACAGTTGCAGCCATCACTGCAGCAGGTCCATCCACACAGTAGATGATATATAAAACCCTATTACTTCAAAGTTTCTTTCACCGCGATACAACATAGCATCTTTGGTAGGCAAGACAAGCACCGATTCCGCTCTAAGAGGTAGCCTTCTGCTTCTTGGGCATCCTGTAGCCACCCACAACACAGGCATGGTCACGCTCGTAGGGCTCCAAGGTCACCTGCTCGGCAGGCTTGAACTGATCCGCCTTGAGCTTCTCCACTTCAGCAGCAAACACGGCCTCAGCGGGCAGGGTGGAGTCAATACAATTCGCCTGAGCAAAATATTTTGTTCTTGTTTAGATCAATGCAGACCATGATTATCTATCTAAAACAGATGATACAGAATTAACATGAGAAAAAACCAACTCCTGGTTGTGTAGCTGCAAAGTACCTTAATTGAAATGACAAAGTGGCCACCATTCTTCAAAAAGTATGAAGCATTAAGGGCTAAGATCCTAGCCTGCAGGATAACACAATCACGCAATGTTTAAAAGCTGTAAACCACGTGTTACAATTTCCCTTTCCCCAACGGAAAGGGTTGCCTCACATTGCAAAATTTCTAGTGTATGTGTATGAATACGAAGCTAAGAGAAATCGTATGTATACAAGTATATAACCATGGATCCTCAGATTCGTTCAAACTGCATATTGAACAGCACCAGACAATGCACAGTTGCATGACCAAATCAACGTAGTGCTGCCAATGTTACTGTAAGTAGTATTATAAACCCATCAAGCAACAAACTGTTCTAAACTACAATGGTCCAAACGGGGCAAAGGCAGGTGATTCCTACATATCAGATACGCAGTTGGAATCGTATAAATTGAGAAAATCAACAAAGTTGGCACCAGATGACAACAAACAGAAAAAGAAACTTATGATCAATAACAAATGTGTGAAAAACAAAAACAATTCAAAGATTCTAACATAGAAGGGCATTACCGGCTCCCAATAATGAATCCAAGTTGACAAACATAGCAAATAAGATTATCAAGAAACATGTATCAATAATCAATAAAAAGTAATATGTGCTATAGCATGAATTCTGAACCATAAAAAAAGGCTGGATCGTCAAATGTGACATAATCAAGAAAGCAAACAGGAGAAACGGAAATGCAAAAAGAAAATGGAAATAGCAAAAAAAAAGTAATAAAGATAAAAGTTTGGCATTGAGCACAACAGGCATCAGAAACTCGAATCTGCATCATCCAATTGATGTCCTGAAGGGGAATCCGAGTATGCTCATCATTTGCTAAGCCCAATATTGCCAAATCAGAATCAAGAGAACATAAAGGAAGGGAAGTAAACAACACTCAATTCAACAATGTGACAGTCCAGTGATTCAGACACCTGGCCACAAGGAAATGATAGGAATACCTGGTCTGGCTGTGCAACATCGGAGAAGATAACATCAACCATGCCAACCAGCATCCGGTACCTTGCCGGGTGCCTGGCATCCTCGATAATGGGGATCACATTGGTCCTCTTCTTTGCCATGTTGACAAGGTCTCTTCCACTCCTGTGAGAGAACTCAACAGCATAGACCAGTCCATCCTGCAACAGCATCCAAATTCTTAAGACAACAGACTAAACAAAGCCAAGAATCAGTAAGAGACTTTTGTGATAGAGATAGAGAGCTCACCGGTCCTACAATATCAGACACATGCGAAACAGTTGTGCCAGAAGCAGCACCAAGATACAGCACCCGAGTACCAGGAGCCTAAACGCATTAACAAATTGTCAGCTATAACATCACCACAGATTCTACTTACAAGAATGCAAATAGAACTTTTGCACATTCAAGATAAGCAAATCAACTTACAATCCAGATGTTGTCAATGCCACCAAGCACAGCAGCAGCCAACTTGGAACGGAAGGGGTTCCAAAGCCTGTATTCAACCTTTGTTCCATCGTCAACCTACAATGCCCAAACAATCAAACAGTAGAAATAAATCAGTCCTACAACCGAATCCCAATGGATGAGTTTAAGAAACTACGGCATTACAATTATTCAGACCAGTTCTTTATCCTAGAAATGGAAAGGGAAACTAAACAATCTACATATCATTTGGGCATGAGGGCATCAGAAACTCGAATTTACATCATCCATTTAGATGTCCTGAAGGGGAATCCGAGTAAGATCATCATTTACAGTACAGAGCTCCAGACCCAGAATGTTGTCGCAAGATAACAAGAGCATACATGGAGTGTCCAGTACTTAGTTATATCCAAATTATTGTGGTACAGAATCTCAACACAATAAATTTTAAATTTCGGCTTCTACATAAGTCCACATAACGTACTTGGATGAATAAATAACACGAAAACAGAAGAGTTGACCTTGACAACATACAGAATTATTGAAAACGCAGCAGTCGACTATGTAAAACAGGTCAGCTCATTCATAGTACACAAGCAATATCTAGCTCATTCGTAGAACACACAAGCAATATCTATCCAATAATAAAAGGAAAAAATAGGAAGGGGAAAGCGAACCTGAACAGAGACACGCTTCTCTGCGTAGACAGACTCTCCCGGGACCATGTTCTTGGTGCAGAGCGCATCCTCCTTGGACTTGGAGATGAAGACACCGGCGTGCTTGTGTGGCACCACGACGGCCTTACTCCCACCTTTCATGCCACCACCGCGGCCGCCCCTGCCACCGCCACCGCCTCTACCACCGCCAAACCCCCGGCCACCGCCGCCCCCACGGCCGCCGCCATCGAACCTGCCTCCCCTCCCGCCGCGCCCGCCTATAGGATTTAACGAAGGAATAAGTCTTAGTTCGGCTGCGGCAATGCATGGAAAACCAAGGATGGGGGTTATGGTTAGTTACCTCTAGCCGGTGGCCTCATGGTGCTGAGCCGACGAAGAGCTTGTAGCCGCCGCCGACGCCGCCGGGGAGCGAGGGTTTAGGGTTTTGGTGGGGATTAGGGTAGGCTGGGGAGATGAGCAGGGAGGATTTTATAGAGGAGAAGTAGGGTTTGTGTCTGATCAGGACCGTTGGAACGGTAGATTCTGAATGGACGGTCAGATGGCGCAGCGTGGGAATAAAAATTTGTTCATAAACATTGTGATAAGAAATAAAATACACAAGTCAGGATGGCCGAGTGGTCTAAGGCGTCAGACTCAAGTTCTGATCCTCTAACGAGGGCGTGGGTTCAAATCCCACTTCTGACATTTCTTTCTTTCTCCTTTTTTCTCCCCTTTCCTACCTCTCTTACATGATTTTTTTCCATTTTTCTTTCTTTCTCTTTTTTTTCTCCCCTTTCCTACCTCTCTTACATGATTTTCCCCCATTAAATATTTCTACTTCTCTTTTTTCCCCTTTTTCTACTTCTCTTACTTAATACTCTTTTTCCTCCCCTTTCCTACCTCTCTTACATGATTTTTTTCTCCATTAGATGTTTCTACTTCCCTTATTTTAATTTTTTCTCCCCTTTTACTTCACATAATTATCTTTTTTCGCCCCTTTCCTATCTCTCTTAGGCCTTGTTTGAATGCGCTTGCCGAGAGACCCATGCAGACATAATTTTTCTCTCTCTCCCTTTAAGCGCCTCTGGCGTGTATTCCAATGTTGACCTTTGCCAATTCCTTGTTCATGCATGACGACGACGCTTGTGTTCTCACTACGGAGCTTGTCGAAGTCTTATATTCATATTATAGTGAAAAAGGTCTTATATTGCCATTTATCTGACAAATCGTCGTGGAAAAAAAATCTAACAAATAAAATCAAGAACAATCACACGGACTCACTCATAACGATTTTAGTTAGTCCCGCCGTCCATAACTTTGTGTTTGTGTAGCTTGCTGGTCGCTATTCCGCTTTTATTTCTCATTGGCAAACCCTTTTTTTTATGCCATGTGTCACCGGTTTCTGTATCAATGTCAGGAAAGCACCGCTGCATAGATCATTTCTTTCTGTTCGTCATGCAAAAGATAGCATTAGACTGTCTCCAGCATCACGCGACCTATACCCAAAATGCCTCTTCCACGTGAAAGAAACGGCCTCCAACAGAGTACCAAAACACCCCACCCGTTTTGCATACGATGCTCGCTGAAACGCAAAACTGCGTCGTCGAGAGAGACCCGGCGCGCGGAGACGCAAAACTGTGGCGAATGAGCAGCCGGCCGGGGAGGGGATGGAGGAGCCGCCGCCGCTGGGAAGAAGCGCCGCCAGGCGGCCAGGAATAGCGCCGCTGCTGCTGGGAAGACGCGGCGGAGGAGATCCGCCCGCGCTAGGAGCCATGGGGGAGGAGCCCACGCTGGGAGTCGCAGCGGCGAGATCCACCGCGTCCTCACCGGAGAAGGCTGTCGCGTCCTCGCCGGAGAAGGCCGCCGCGTCCTCACGGGAGCCGGCTTCAGGGATGGCGCCGCCGCGGAGATCTAGGGCTTCGGGGATGGTGCCGCCGCAGAGGCCCGTGCTCGCTGGAGAGGCCCGCCGCGCTGGGGATCTCTGCCAGCGTCGGGGAGCCACGGCGGAGGGGGGGCCGGAGGTGACGAAGACCGGCGGAGAGGCAGCGCCTAGGACCGCGCGGGGGTTTCGTGCGGCGCGGGGGAGAGAGTGAGGAGAGAGGGACGGGTTTTGGGTAGGCTGTTGGAGGATGGGAGTTTTAGGTCGGGGATTCTTCTGTGCGTGACCCATAGTATATAATGGGTCTTTTATTTGGGTCTGAACTGTTGGAGATAGCCTTAGACCAATGCAACGTCCTCTTACATGTTGCTGCTACCCATTCTTCTCGATTTGATTTGTGGGTTTTCTTTCTCCTTCCCCATGCCCCGCAGCCTATGTTCCAATTTTTTTTAGATAAGGGAACAAATTCCCGGCATCTACCTGCCCATGTTATCCATCATCATTGTCAGGTCAGGCTAATCACCTAGACAGAGCAACGAAGTGGACGTGCATTTCCCACAAAGAAGACAGTGCATTTCCCACGAGAACTTGAATGAATAAATTTCACACAAATCGGTTCAATTTTGCAAGAAAACAAAAACGGATGAATGTCAAAATTTCCAGCTTTCCTATCAAGGTTTAGGTTGTCTTTAAAGTAATGCTGTAGCTGATAATAATCAATTAGGTGTTGTATAAGATAGATAGATAGATGGATAAAAAGTGTGTATTTCACAATTCACTTTCACGCTAATAAGTTCGCTGGTGACGAGTATAGCTACGCTACGCTAATCCTATTGCCTGAAATTCCCTTGCTAACAAGCACGAGAAGCAATCCCTAGAGCTATGTCGTTCGTGCCAGCTTCATAGTCGGCACAATTCCCATCTCCAGTACTGGCGTACGTCTTTGGCCCTTTCTTCCGTTTCATTCTGAATTGTTTCCCTTGTTACTCGAGAGCAGCAGCCCTGCAAACTACTTCAGTCTAGCAATCCGAACCGAGACGATGGACGGGGGAGGAATTTACAATGCAAGCAGCAGCAATGTCTTTTGCTGGATCTTCGTCAGATAACCGCGTCGTCCTGATCAGAATCAGAGCTAGGAAGCTTTTCATGGTGGCCGCCCCATATTCTGACTCTCTCCAACGCCAGCGACGCCTGAAACCAACACACACAAAGCCACCCGGCCGATTATATTTATATATGTCTTCTTCTCCTCTGCTTGCATTCACAAAAAAAAAACAGATTGGTTGTCACCTACCTCTGCTTTCCAGTCGGTCGTCCAGACCATGTAGCTGAGGATGGCTGTCTGCAACGCTGTCCCGCAAAGCATGCCCGCCCAGATGCCCTGCAACCAACGATACAGTGCAGACGAATTCAGCCAGCAGGCGAAGAGGATCGACCACCATTGATGCATGCAGAAGCAGAATTGCAGATGCATGGCTCAGTAGTCAGTACCTTGACCCCGAATCTGAAGAGGTAGCCGAAGATGAAGCCGAGCGGGAGGCCGAAGGCGTAGTAGCAGCCGAGGTTGATGTAGGCGACGACGGCCTGCCAGCCGCCGCCCACGGCGACGCCTGAGATGACGGGCTGGACGCTGTTGAGCACCATGGTGACGGCCAGCAGGTAGGCAATGCTGGACACGGCCTTCTGCAGGTGCCTGTCGCCGGTGAAGATGGCCGGGAACTGCTCCCGCGTCGCCAGCACGAGCACCATGGCCAGCAGCCCGAACGCCAGCGACTGGGACAGCACCACCATCACCGCGTACATGCTCGCACGGGGCCGCCCGGACCCGAGCTCGTTGGACACGCGCACG
The DNA here is from genome assembly GCF_019320115.1 of Miscanthus floridulus. Classification (NCBI taxonomy): domain Eukaryota; kingdom Viridiplantae; phylum Streptophyta; class Magnoliopsida; order Poales; family Poaceae; genus Miscanthus; species Miscanthus floridulus. The sequence continues at coordinate 226,345,067 of NC_089587.1, read as the reverse complement.
CTGCATGGTCCACCGCTCAATTTCTTTCTTGAAATGAATGAATGAATGAAATAGGAGGGATACTCGTAGCTTTTTTTCATGTTAATTACCTGATGGCCGCGCTGAGGCCGATGAACAGCATCCCCTCCCACCCGTTGATGTTCATGCTGCTCGATGGATCCATCCGTGGTGCAATCCAAATTTATTATCAATTGATTGAGATGGAAATTAAAGATGGATGAGTAACGGTGCGACGAACCAGATGGCTATGGAGTCGACGGCGATCTCGGCGTCATCGAGGTGTCCGGTGAGCACGACGAGCAACATCATGTACCACATCTCGAGGCAGAGCATGACGGCGGATGCGAGCGAGAGCTTGATGAAGGCCCAGAGGTCGGTGAAGGCGGCCCTGGACAGCCCCGTCCACCCGTCCCGGCACCATCCCACGACGTAGGCCACCTGTGCGAGCGAGGTGAGCCATGACGACACGTCGTAGGCGAGCGCGGCCCCGGCGACGCCCCATCCGAGCACGGACACGAACAGCGCGAGGAGCGCGACGTGCGCGAGCAGCGCGGCGAGCCCGATCCACGCCAGCACGCCCACCTTGCTCTGCGCCTGCAGGAACTTCTGCGCGGGGAAGTTGACGGCGAGCGCGAACATCTGCGGGATGATGCCGCGCGTGAACGTCCCCGCGGCGGCGGCGATGCCTTCGTCCTGCCCCAGCAGCCGCAGCACGGGCGCCGCGTACACGTACAGTGGCGTGAGCAGCGCGGCGGAGGCGGCGAGCACGATCCACGACCGCTGCATGTAGACGCCCAGCATGGCCACCTGGCCCGCCCCGAACGCCTGCCCGCACAGCGTCTCCAGCGCGCTGCCCATCCCAAGGAGGAAGCCGAAGGAGAAGTTGGACACGACGGAGAGGCCGATGGCCACCGCGGACAGCTCGCGGTTGCCGATGTGGCCCGCGAAGATCTGCGTCGTCGAGTTGGTGCCGTACAGGCAGATGATGTTGAAGGCGATGGGCGCGCCGATCGCCCACAGCCGCCGCGACTCCTCCACGAACAGCGCCCCCGCGGCGCGCGGGGACCGCACCGACGGCGCGTCCCGTGTCGAGCCGGTGGTGGCGGAGACGAGCGCGCCGGCCTCGTCGTCATCGTCGCACACCGCTACCACCATGTCGGCGGCGGGCGGCGGGTCCTTGGGGGCGGGGCCGGTGGTGGCGGGGGCAATGCCGCCAGGATGGCGGGGGCTGCGCCTGGCGTGGGGGCTGCTGGTGTGGGCGACTCCCGTGCGCGCCACCACCGCCGGCGCGTCCCGTGCGTTGGTGGCGACGAGCGCGCCGGCCTCGTCCTCGCACACCGCTACCACCATGTCGGCGGCGGGAGTCGGCGGCGGGTCTTTGGGAGTGGGGGTGCCGGGGGAAATGACAGGATGGCACGGGCTGCTGTTGTAGAGCAGGCGCTCCGTGTAGCTCATGGCGGAGGGTGCGGGATGGTGAGCTGGGGGTGGAGGGGCGCCGCGCCGCGCGGGTGGGCGGTGGTGCTGCCACGCCCGCTCGCTCCCGTTTGCCTTTCTTGGCGTCTTTGCTTTTCTTAGCCTCTATAAAACCTGAATGCATGCGTGCGTGAATCTGAATGGATATACGGCAATCGAGAGAAGAATCCAATCTAATCCGATCGATCGATCTCTCAGTTCGTTACATTACGGCGGCCGACGTCGTCGTCTTTGCAACCGCGTGATCCCATGAAAAGAGGGATTTTTGCATTACTGTTACAGATCCAAGAGATGCATGGTTCGTTGCCTGGATTATTTTTTGCCTTTGCTGTTATGCTGCATTGGTACTATACAGAGTTAGAAACGCAAGACGTGTTACATTTTGAACTGAATTTGCATTCTAAGACCCTATCTTTTAGGCCTTGTTTGATGCACATGTATTGAAACGGATTGGAGTGGAATTAAGCTAAATTACATTCCAATCCACTCCAACACATATAGATTGAAGTGAATACACATGAATCCAACATAAGGCCTTAGGGTGAACAAGTTGAGCGTGGATAACATTCCCGTGCCACATATCACCAACACCTTCTTTTATCAAATGGCACACCATTTTTTCAAAACAAATCAGGCAGGAGATATGAAACACAAGAATCAGCTCAGATTGGACACGACAATAATGTCCATCAAGATCCGGCTAAGTACATGATAGCTCTTGGCAACCTAGCCGCCTCATCGAGTTAGCGATAAGTATCATTTGGATCCTCCAATAGCCATCAGAAAGCCTCCTTACACCAGAATAGCCACCACTAAGCAGGGCCACCCGCCACCACAGCGTAGATGTCACTTCGGAAACGCGCTTTTGCTGGCCACCTCCTTCCACTCCAGTCTCCTTGCTAACTTCACAGTCACCGCTGGTGCGGGGCCCACCAGACCGTCGTGCTCTGAGTACCGACTAGAAGCCATGCCATGTTTCACAATAGGGGTACCCGCATATCGACTAGTAAATTTATAGTCATGCGTAGGACTTCACAATGTTCACGTGGCTCAAATACTCAGGATTATACTGCTTCAGACAATATTCCCTGCGTCCAATTTGATGGTGCTCAATCATGTTCCTGGCAGTAGGTGTTATAAACGGGGGAGGAAGAAGAAGTCTAAAAACGAGAGGGAGAGAGAGAGAGAGAGAGAGAGAGAGAGAGAGAGAGAGAGAGAGAGAGAGAGTAAGCAGAGGTATCGGCGTCTCTTATAGAGTTATAGTCTTATGTAGCATGGAAGAAGAGGCCCAGGCTACCTCCTATATTTTTGGGGAGCAGTGTTCAGATAGGGAGAGAGGGCCTTCCATGTGGCGTGGGTCGCGGGGAGTAATGACGCATGCTGCTGCATGGCATGCTCCTTTGTGGGACCCATATTAAATTGAGGTCCTGGACCTACGTGGACTAGTTCCACCGTTAGGATCTATCCCTCCGCGGCTCCGTGTAAAAAGAATTTAAGATTTGCCAAAAAGCCAAGAGAAAATAATATCAACATCCATCTTTAAATATGTTTATTATAAGTTTGGTACAGCTCAGCTTTACTACGGAATCAGTTTTTAAGCTTATGTTTCATAAAGCAGCTTCACTAGTAAAGTTAAAGGTATTTCCGAAAAATATTTGGTAAAACAGCTTTTAGGAAAGACAATAGAGAGAAAGCTGGGAGAAACTAGTATTTTCAGCTTCACCTCGGTTCTTATGCTATGCGAGGAGCTGAAAAAACAATTTTTAGAGAGAAGTTGTTTCATTTGGACCTATTCGGCAGAACTAGCTGAAAACAGCTTTGTGAAAACGGGACAAATTGGTTTACGGCAAACATGAGGGGAAGAGGTTGCGCACAGGAGGTTCCCAACCGAGGGAGTACTCCTTGTCATGGGAATAAACTAGTGTGGGTAACGACTAACGACGATATAAAATTATTTTTATATAAATTTGATTAGATTTAAGTTTGTTTACCTTATTGAAAAATAAGAATTATATTTTTTAAGACAAAGAGAGTACAAATTTGTAAAGTAGGGAGAGCACGTAACTTTTATCTCCCCTCCTATTTTGCATGCGATTTATGTCTTGTTTGAGTCTCATGGACTAACGTTTAGTGGAAATGTTGTGTTGCGGTTGTCCGTTCGTTCCGATGCCGCGCTTCCTAGGCCTACGCGCTACCGGCCTAACAGGCCTGCTCCCATCTACAGCTGTGGGCGACGTACAGGACGGCGCGGGCACGCTGCTGGGGCGCTCGCTCACAAGCCCGACGCGCTAGGGGTGCTCGCTCAATCGCTGAGCGGGTACCGTCAGACCCTAGCGCCTCGGATTGGACGTCCGGTGCTAGCAAGTCCGAAAGTTTAGTCGTCTAAAGTTAAAAGTTAAACTTTAGACCATTTTAACTCACCATGTGGTCTAACCAATCTAAACTTTAGACCATATGTGTAGAGCTTTAAAAGTAGTGTAAAATTTAATGGCGAAACTTAGATCATGGGATCAAACAAATCCCTTAGACGCGGTAAACAAGGAGAATGAATGAAAGAGAAAAAAGATCCAGTGGAATGCCTATGCATGTGCATGCTATGCGTGTATCATTCCACCATCAGGCAGGCCACCGACTTGTCTTTGTACACGCATGGGCTCGCCATGGTACGTGCTGCTGCGTCATGGCTGCCGCCACCGCCACCACAGCCGGCGGCGGCATGCCCTGTTCCTGACTTCCTGTCCCGTGTGGCGCCCGTGTCATGTACCTTGGACCCACCAGTCAGCGTCATTCCCCACCCCCGCCGCCGCCGGGCGCCGGCCATGTGCGTTGCATGCATGCATCTGCGTGGACGCGACGAGCATCGGAACTCGCGCCCTCCTGCCCGCTCCACCTCCACTCCTTGGACTACTCTACTCCACTGGCCGCTCGATCTACTGCTTGCTATGCCCGCTGTTAAGCAATGGAAGTAACCGCCTTCGGTCATCCATGCAGAGCCGTAGAGGTATGCTAGAGCCGCCGACACGACGTCGTCGGAGGACGGAGGTTGAGCACCGCACCCCACCAGCCCACCTACAGTATATATAATTATATATACCCCGGGCGCCTCAAACAGCAGGAGCCATCTATGTAGCAGCCGGCCGGCCGCCGGCGAGCTGCTCGATCGATCATCTGGTAGGAGTATATACTGATTAATTACCTAGCTATCGCACAAGTACGCGGTGAGATGACAATGGAGCAGGCGGCGCCGCTGCTCGTCAAGAGGCGGAGCGGCAGCGCGGCGGTGCAGAGCGGCGACGAGGGGGCGCCCAGGACGTACGCGGAGGCCTGGGAGGCGTTCCTCCGGGAGGCGGAGCGGCTGTGGGTGATGGCGGCGCCCATCACCTTCAACATCCTCTGCCTCTACGGCATCAACTCCACCACGCAGCTCTTCGCGGGCCGCCTGGGCAACCTGGAGCTGTCGGCGGCCGCCGTGGGCCTCTCCGTCGTCTCCACCTTCTCCTTCGGCTTCCTCCTCGGGATGGGCAGCGCGCTGGAGACGCTGTGCGGGCAGGCGTACGGCGCGGGGCAGCTGGACCTGCTGGGCGTCTACGCGCAGCGGTCGTGCGTCATCCTCGCCGCGTCCGCGCTCCTGCTGTCGCCGCTCTACCTCCTGGCGGGGCCCGTGCTGCGCGCGCTGGGGCAGGACCAGGCGGTGGCGGCGGCGGCGGGGGACTTCACGCTGCGCATGCTCCCGCAGCTCTTCTCGCTGCCGCTGGCGTTCCCGACGCAGAAGCTCCTGCAGGCGCAGGGCGAGGTCGGGGCGCTCGCGTGGATCGGCGCAGCCGCGCTGGCGGCGCACGTCGCCATGCTCGCGCTCTTCGTCCCCGTCCTCGGGTGGGGACTCTCCGGGGCCGCAGCCGCCTACGACGTCACGTCCTGGCTCGTCGCGCTCGCGCAGGTGGCGTACGTGACGCGACGCTGCAGGGGAAGAGGGTGGGACGGCCTCTCATGGGACGCGCTCCAGGGGCTCTGGCCATTCGCCAGGCTCTCCCTCGCCTCCGCCGTCATGCTCTGCCTCGAGGTCTGGTACATGACGGTGCTCGTCATCCTCACTGGACGCCTCGACGACGCAGAGATCGCCGTCGGATCCGTGTCCATATGGTACGGCGCTCGACATCTCTTTCAGTTCGTTCGTTCGTTCGTTCTGTATATGATATGATCATCACCATCGCCATGCATGATCTATCTCAGCATGAACCTGAACGGTTGGGAGGCGATGCTATTCATCGGGCTGAACGCGGCCATCAGCGTGCGCGTGTCCAACGAGCTGGGCTCCGGCCGGCCGCGCGCCGCCAAGCACGCGGTGGCGGCGGTGGTGGCGCAGTCGCTGGCCATGGGGCTGCTGGCCATGGCGCTGGTGCTGGCGTACCGCAACAGCTTCGCGGTGCTCTTCACGGGCGACCGCGATATGCAGGCAGCCGTGGGGAAGGTGGCGCACCTGCTGGCGGCCACCATGGTGCTCAACAGCGTGCAGCCGGTGATCTCCGGGGTGGCCATCGGCGGCGGCTGGCAGGGGCTCGTGGCCTACATCAACCTCGGCTGCTACTACGCCTTCGGCCTGCCCCTCGGGTTCTGCCTCGGCTACCTCCTCCGGCTTGGCGCTCAGGGGATCTGGGCCGGCATGTTGTGCGGCACTGCGCTGCAGACGGCCAGCCTGCTGCTCGTCATCTGGAGGACGGACTGGGAAGCCGAGGTGAGTGACAGAGCCTCCCCCAAGTGCTGTCCATGGCTGATGATCAGCTGAGCTCAAGTGATCTGAACTGAACTGAGTCACGCTGCTGTGCTGCAGGCTGCGCTGGCGAAGGAACGGATCAGCGCGTGGAGCGGGGAATGCCGCCATGTCGTCAAGCAGCAGCAGCAGGGGGAAACCGGCAGCGACAGAGACCTCAAGGACAAGGAGGCCTTGGCTATGCGAGTGTGACATGCCACACGAGCAGAGCAAGGGACTCGGCCGTCCCGTGCTGGCACACTGGCACGGCCTGGTCCTCTCCCATGCTTCGTGTTCATTTTAGGCCGTGACCTCTAGACACGCGGAAAATGTAGGAACATGCATGCCACTACAACATGACAACTCTTTGCTTCGACGAAAGCATGGCCTACGGCACATCTGCACACGTCGGCTTAGAGTGTCTTTGCTTGTTCTCTTAGTCTGCTCGTGGCCTAGATAAATTATATTTTGTAGGTACCATTTTTTTGTGTGGAAAATTTCAATCATTTTTATAATTCATTCAAGATTAGATCAGAGGTAGCATAGTAATAAATACTATAAATTTACATCATAGCGTTGTAGATGTCCTGACGACTGACGTTCTATTTTTCGTACTGTGCTGGCCACACGAAAAATGGACCAAAATACGGCATCATTCGTGCCATCATGTCGAGATTCTAAACACGGCGTGTAGTCGTGTTCATAACATGTCGTATTTTAAGCCATGCCAAAAGGTCGTGCCATGACTCCATGTCCCAGCTCTAACCAAGAGCTCTTCCTCTATTTCGTTGTTCAATGTTCACCCCTACACTTGCTCATTCATCAGATCTAGAAAAGAGTGTACATGTTTATTGCCCGATAATGCGTTTGGTTAGGCACGCATTTCGGGTTGAAGCCCACTGACCCAACAATGAGTATTATTATACTCTCTCTATCAAGTAATAGAAACTTGTATCCCGATATCGAGTAGTGTCATATACTCTCACTAGAGGCTTGACTCGGCACCGGCAGTGACCCTCATGCTATCACCGCGAGGTCTAGCCTTGACTCGGTGGTAATAAATATCCCAGGCCTATCACTGTTGAATTAAAGAACTGATGATAGTGATGTCCTATGTTTTGGGATTTGACAGTCGGGTTTGGATCTAGCTAGCAGTGGTCAGTCCATGGATCTGAAGCAGTCAGTGTCTTGTGCAAGGTTAGGCCCCCAAACAGTTGTAGCGACTGTGCATAAAAAAACAAAACAGTTGTAGCGACTGAGCACCACGCTGACACACGTGATTCACAATAGCAAAAACAAATTCATGAATGCAAATTATATATAGTAGATCACCAAAAAGAAAGACAAAGATTTTACTATTTCCGATTGCAACTGTCAGATTGTAAGTTTTTTCGCAAATTAAAGGTAGGTTGATCACACTAAATAATGGTGTATGATTGTAGTACGTACGTACATCGATCGGCAACGAGATATATTGTATGCCGTATAATAAGTCGTCGTAACAAGATTACTGGCGACAGCCGACGACAGCCGCGCTGAATATATACCTCCTACATATGGGGCCAGACGGAGAAGGGCAGCGGGACGTCCTTGGCGATGGAGGCGAGGCCGGCGGAGAGGCTGGCGGCCAAGGAGATGATCTTGGACCTGCGCACCTGCTCGCACAAGTGGCCGGCGCCGGCGCCGGCGCAGGAGCTGATCTGCGGGCCGTAGGCCATCGCCGCCGCGAACACCGCGCCGGTGGCGGAGTAGAGCAGCACCTGCACAGCGACGTCGGCGGCAACCAGGACGTCCCGGGGATTAATCATGGGCGGCGGCGGCGCATCCTCCTCGTCGTTGGCGTCGCCGCCCTGCTTGTTGCCGGTGACGACCTGTAGGTAGATCGCGGCCACCTCCAGGATCGTCGCTGCGATGTTGGACCCTACAAGGTATCTGCATCCAATGCAATGCAGTGGGTGCAGAGAATGAACACAAATTAACAGAGATTATATTACTCGAGGAATATATAATGCATGGAATGGGTATATATCTTACACGAAGGGCTGGTAATCCTTGAAGGTGACGGTAGTGGCGGTGCCGGCGCCGTCGTGGAGGTCGCCGTAGATGGTGCACTCGCTGGCGGTGGCCATGACGACCGCCGAGGTGAGCGCCAGCGCCAGCGTGGACAGGCGGAACAGCAGGGTCACCACCTTGGAACCATTTGGCACCGCCGGGGGGTCGTCCATCACATGGCAGTCGGAACCGTACATGACGACGACGCACTGCACGCTGAGTCGCCGAGGCTGAGTAAATCAAGATCGATCAAGAGCAAGTTTTTGCGCTGCTGCTGATGACAAAATAAAATCAGAATGATATATATGGCGAGGTTTATGGGGATCATATATATGCTGCAGCGCTAATTGGAAAAGTGACAAGGACATATATATATATATATAGTAGGTATGATATGGTTATATATACTATACGATGTAAAATAAGGCAATAATTCGTATGGATATGGATGGATCCATTTACATATTTAGAACAGAAATTCGAGTACAACCTTCCCTGAGATACAGCAGGATATAACATGGGCGTGCTTTTGTAGATTATTAATCTTCATCTCTTCTCTTCTGTTGTTTCTGCTTGTATATTTTCTCTTAGTATGATATGGACACAGAATGTGGTTCTTGGTACATACAGTATCATTTTATCCTCCCAACCAGTTTCACCATTAGGGTAAAACAAAGGATAAGCCGGCCAAAAAGGGTCATAGCAGCTGTGATAAGCCCTAATATAACGCGGAAGATCCTCGTGACCATATATTATTATGCTCATGTCAAAAATCTATGCTGGGGATCATTTCCATCCATTCATCCATATGGCAGCCACCTGTCCCATTGTTGGTGCATTGTATATATCTCCTTTGATCAACAGATATCTTCGTGTTGTGAGCAATTGTGTGGGCTTGCAAGTTTGGCAGAGTGCCTAGACTCCTGAATGTGAAGCTGTACTCTATTCTATCGTGGCACAATAGCCATTTTAGTCCATCAATTATTACTCGAGGCTCAACTTTATCCCTAAACTTTTAAAACGGCCATTTAAGTCTTCAAACTATAGTTTTAGGCTTAATTTCATCCTACAACTACGAAGATGATCGTTTTAGTCCTCAAATTTTGCATTTTGGGCTCAATTTCATCCATAAATTATCGAAGTACATTTAACTCTTATTTTCAACTTAATTTTGTCTATTCAAAAAGAAAACTTTATATTTTAGACACAATTTCATCCATAAATTATCAAAATTATAGATCTGCTATTGTTTCAATATATTCATGTATTCTTAAAGAATAAATAGTGTTCGATGCAACTATAATTGCCCCCACAAATATCATTTAGTCGGATATATGTAAATGGTACCATTATAATGTAACATTAAAAATAATAGCTTGGAATTATTAATGGACACGAAAGAGTTTTTGGATGAATATTATTTTTCTATCTCCAATCGTTGGTGGCGTTGGAGCTAACCAGGTGCAACAGTGCAGCGTTCCACATAGAACATAGACAAAGTTGAGTTAAAAATAAAAGTTTAAAGAACAGAAAACACTTTGGTAGTTTATAAATGAAATTGAGCCCAAAATGCAAAGTCTGAGGACTATAACAATCATCTTCATAGTTTTAGGATGAAATGAAGCCTAAAAGTAGAGTTTGAAGATTAAAACGGTCGTTTTGAAAGTTCATAGACGAAACTTAGCCTCGAGCAATAGTTGAGGGACCAAAATGACTGTTCTACTTTCTATCGTAAAAAAAAAAAAACCTGTACTCTACTCTAGTGCTTAAATTACTGTCCTAGTTAGTTAATTAATCCCTGTATGTAACCCTCGTGCTCGGGGATTTACCTACCCTCTATCGTTTGACTCTCTGAGTCTGAGTTTTTTCCGTTGGGGGCCTTGAGTCGGAAAAAAAAAACAACTCATCTCTTGTGTCTATCTCCCAGTGTATGCCAAGTCGCTATATAGCACACTCAAATGACTACTGCTATATAAGATCAACAAGTTACTGGTGCCGAGTCTTGTCAAAAAATGAAGAATGTAAAAAAATAGATGCTCTTGTTAAGAGTAATTAAACACGATCAAGGTGTGCCTTTTATAATATAGAGAATAATCTAATATATTATCAATTATCAATGGACCTCCGTCACCGTTACGCATCCTCTAGCTAGTTGCGTCCACTCCAGTTCTACTAGCTACATCCAAGTCCAAGACAATAAGATGCATGGTACACGCACGCATCCCCCCACCTTCAAATTAAAACCAGTTAACCCAGTTGCCACCGTCCAAAGAAAAAAGAACAGACGGACTCCAACAAACAACTAGTTGTGTTTCGATCAGTCCACTGCTCCATCATCTATCCTCAAATGTCTTGTATGTTAATTTTTTTTTTACAGTTTGCTCATTTCTTATTACTGTCACGTGTCTATAAATTATATTCATCGTAACACAATATTACGAAAATACTAATTTCCAAGAGAGATTATATGCTGTTTTCATACGGAGAAGTGAATGCTCTGAAATTTGGAGTAGTGTTTTTAATCGACAATGAGCAACAAGTGGAGAGTGAAAGCCATAGCCACCGGTAATAATAAGGTTGCCATAGACAAGATAGGTATGACGGCAGTGTGAGATTACACCGAGGGAAAGAAGGGGAAGATGGAGATAGAAGAAATAATACATGCACACAACATCAAATTCCTTCTTGTGATTTCAGGAGTTTGTTACAAGGGTGTGCCACTTATATTGTGGCACCCGGTGTAGACCCTAGTAGGGTCACTTCTTAAGTTCTTAACCTTCAACCTGTTATGCGTATGGAGAAATACTTCTGAGGTTATTAGAGGAGGATTCACAAATAATTGGAAGAAGATGCTTAAATTAATTTGTTTTTTTTGTAATTTTTTTTTATAAACGAAATAAAAATGACTATATTTGTCTTAAACGAGTACGAGACCACTAGCACGAGAATGCCGCTAGCGTGCCTCAAGCTAGTAGATGTGGGAGTGGTGGTACGATTTGATGGACTAACTCTAGAGTGGATGTATAGTGAAGAAGAAATCAATATTACGTCAATATATGTACTTCCCGTTCAAAACGTGGTCTCGAATAAACGGTTGAGAAAGGTTCTAAAATCCGGTACCGTTTCCATATTCGAGGGTCTGTTGCCATTTCCATTTCTGAAAACTTGATAAAATCTTGAAAACTACCCTGATAAATGGATGAATAGCACTAATTCATATTTCCACTTTAATCCCTATGTCCACAATCTTTTTTTTTTTTTCAGCCAGAGCCAGGCAGGCAGGCAGCACGGTTCGTCTACCTCTCTCCTCTATCTAGCCCTACCATGATTTGGCTACCTGTGAAGTCAATGCCACGTCGGCATCACATCATACGGGCCAACGATCCCAACCAACCTGTGAAGTGACAGCCGCATCAGACTCCTCCGTCCAAGCGGCCCCGGCCCCACTGTCAGCGAACCGACTGCCTCCACGTGTCCGGCCCGGCCCCCGTGGCACCTTTCCGTTCTCACGGGGGAGAGAGAAAAAATAAAATACTACTAGTACCCATTCCTTTTTTTCCCCCGAAAAAGAAAAAAAAGGCGGGGTGGGGGGGCAAAGTTCAAGTACACAGAGGAATCCCATTCCTTCCAGCGGAAGATAGCGACTGACAGGTGGGGTCCGCGAGCAGCGAGGCCCACAGCTCGCTTGGAGGAGCTAGCCTCAGCTCGGTGGGAAAAAAGGCATCTTCTTTAGCCATCGTCCGTCTCCCTCCACTCAGGCGGGTCCGCTCTTGCAGAAAACCCCCTCCGGATCCCTGGAATCATGGAGCAGGAGTCCTCTCTTTCTCCAGAGGGAGGAGGGGGGAGAGAGGCGGGAGAGCAGAGCAAGCACCAAGCAGCAGAGGCGACGCGACAGGGGGAGGGAGCCCAGGAGGTCTCACGACTCCCGAGGCGATCGTCGGAGTCCCCCAGCCGTAATTCGTCCCCGGTACCGACTAATCTCCCGCTCCCGCTCCCGCTTCCGCTTCCGGTTCGATCCCGTGCTGATGCGGGCTGCTTGCCCAGCGCTTTAATCTCGTGGTGGGCTGTTCAGGCTGGTAGTTCGAGCACTCTCTTGCTTCGCTTCGCTCCCTGCCGCGCTGCGTAAAGCCTTCGCCTTGCACCGGCGCGATTGTCTCCAACACGATTGCATCTGGTTTCTCTTCTAGGTTCTGCGTAGATAGATAGATATTTTGCGTTGGCTACTTGGCGCAGATATTTCCGACTCTTCCGACTCCAATTACGGGCTGGTTCTGGTGCTGATGAGTAAAGTCATTAGGGGTTGGCTGCCTTTGTCTGCTGACCTTGAATGAAAAGAAGGCTTCTCGTGTTAATCTGCTAGGACGCTTGATTCTTTTATTGTTGTTGTTATTGTGATTCATGGCGGATGTCCCCAATCATTGAACTGTCAAGTCTGAACGGGTTAAAATCTCATGAAAGTAATGATGCCAATCGTGCCAGCATAGCTAGGAGCCATTGCACTGTTCTGTGTGAACCAACAAATCTGGGTTGTCTACAGCCACTAGGATGTTTGTTCGTTACAAATTTGCTGAATTTTCACCGGATGTAATTCAATTTCCATGGGTTTCGGTCAAAAGTTCCTGCCTTGTATTGTATCACATCACGGGGCCGAATAGCGTCCCCACCGATTATCGTGGTTCCTACTCCTGTAAACAGGTACTATCACTGGACTGGATAGAAGTCGTTGCTAAAGTCGGCTAGGCTGCAGTTTAATCCGTGATTTTTAGAATCATCTCCATTTCAGTACTACTTGGATATTGTTGCTTGCATGTTAAGCTCTTTCTGCACCATTTTTATTTATCACAAGATTTCCAATCCTTCTTGCATCAGCATAGGGTTTCTCTTTGTAGGGATATGAACAACGGAACTTTGGTTTTTAACGAAGCTAGAGGATAGTTTGGAGTAAGCATTTCATTCAGGATACAATGGGTGCCTGCTGCTGCTGTTCATCAAGGGCGTCTGAGTCTGATGGAGCACCAGTGCATATCTATGTATGTATAACCTGCTTTTTCTTACTTTTCATGTGAAAAGATTCCCTCAATTCTCAGCAAGTATTTTTGGCACCCTTACCCTTAACTGCAACGATAACCTGGTTTCTACCATGTCTCACAAGTCACAATGCTAGAAGTTGAGCAGCTGTATCTGTATAGAAGTTTTGTTGCAACAGAAGGAATTATAGCTGTATCTGTATAGACGTTTTGATGCAACAGAAGGAATTATTTTACTTGTAATGAGAATCTCCCTGTTGTTCTTATCAGTCCTTGGTAATCAGAAATACAAACCATGTCAATAATATCACAGTTGCTTTAATATACCTTATGTGATGGTCACTTACATATCCATAAGCAAAAAAGGGAGAAAGAAAAGAACATGACTGAAGCTGACTCAGCACTAGCCTTGTGTTTGCATCTAATCTTTTGTGCTGCAAAATTAACTTTCCTTTTGCATTATTCAGCATCGACAAAATTCTGAGGAGCATGAACCCTTGTCTTCAGCTGTTGGTGGACCATCTCCAACTCCTGCTATAGTTGCAGTTGACACAAATCTTGATACATCCTCTCTTGACACTTACCGAGCACCACCTGCACCTTTGCCTTATGATGTTTGCTTTGCAGTTGCACAAAATCCTGGTAAAGAAAATATTTGACTAGCTGTGAGCATGATTGATGATAATTAACCTCTAATGATTACTGATTTCAAATTCATGTGCAGATTTGGAGAAGTCAGACATTAAAATCAAAACTGACGGGCAGCAGTCCCCAAAAGTGGATGAATTTGAGTCATGCGAAAAAGGTGCCCCTAAGGATAAGGCTGATGAGGAGGATGTTTGTCCAATCTGTCTTGAAGGTTTGTTTCTTATGATAATCGGAACATCAACTTTTTACATTGACATGCCAGGATTAGAGCTGAAATACCGTATTGTTGAATAGTATCTTTACCCTGTCACTTTTTAACTTGTGGAACTTGATTCACATGTACTACTGAAATGCCATATTGTTGAATAGTATCTTTACCCGGTAACTTTTTGACTTGTGGAACTTGATTCACATGTAGTCACTACTTTTACTATAGTCCTGTATTCTTCTTGTTACTAGGCTTAAGAATTTTGGAATGCTAGTGGTCCTTTTAGTTGAAATATAAGTAAATTACTATTCTTAACTCTCATCTGTGAATATGCATTCAGTAGGATGAGACATGAAATGAATTGCATTTCTGAACTAGGTAGTTAAACAACTGCTGCTGCTGTGAATTGTCTTTGATAGATGTAATATGTATTTCCATCATTTCTTAATGTATTTGCATTCTTGGCATGTATGATATGCTCTAGCAGTTCAGTAGTTGGTAGATGCATATATAATGGAACCAATGCAAATGGCTTGGTACCTGTTGAAATTCTTTGTTGCCTGTTATGAATGGTGATTTGGACTGATGCATCAGCTGATGATGCCATTCTGAATTTTCCAAACCAGAAGACCACTTATAAGCTTTGTCTGCCCTTCCACCAGAATATGATGAAGAAAATCCCCGTTCAGTGACCAAATGCGAGCATCATTTCCATCTCTGTTGCATACTTGAATGGATGGAGAGAAGCGAGACATGCCCAGTTTGTGACCAGGTTAGCACAGCAGTTTAATTCAGTCGAAAGACTGCTACGGCAGTTCATGGATGCTTTTATATCGTAATTTCCTGTAGATATGGTTTCAGTTGTAACACGCTGCCACAGCAGAGGGGGTTATTTGCTTTTTTTTTTCTTTCCTTCTAAAAGCTTGATATGTAACTGTCTCTTGCAGGTAACTCTGATAGATGAGATGTACGCATAGCATTGTTGACCATGGTGGATCCATTCTTGGTGGCCCTGCAGCGGCGGTGCCCGTTGAGTTGGCTTGACGCTAGGATTCTTTTGGTGGGGGAAGTAAAAGCAGCAACTACTCTGCTCTTTGATTTTGTTCAATTCTGGTCTGGTCTGGACGTCTGGTGGAGATGCTAGTAGGTTGAGTTTTGGTAAAAATAATTTATAAAAGAAAAAAATGACATGAAATGTGCTAGAGTTGTCTTTACCTTGGGTGGAGCCTTGCTGTTTATGAATGAGAATGACAGCAGAAGGGTTACAGAAAGTGCTTGTTAAAGGTGAAAACCCTGAGATTTGCTCCCTGTTCTTCCTCTTGGTTTGTTCTGAATTTGTGGTGTGCGTGTGTTGTTCCTTTTTCGATCCGGTTTCTCAGAGTGAGTCAGTGTCTGTGTGGATTATCCATCATGCGCTGGGCAAGTGACAGGGAAATGCTGATTCTAGCATCAGGTTCATCTGTACAGTCAGTCCGAAATGGTGACAGGTACAAAGCAGGTTCTAGGCTTGTAGCATATGTATGTATGACTCCTTTGAGCAATCCAAACTGCTCGAGCTTCTTGTATGGTACTGCACATGCATTATGCATCCTCCTCCATCCATTTTGATTAGTCCGGGGAATTTCTTCGCTTGTCCTTGCTTCTAAAGCGACGCATGGCCGTTCTGTCCGGGCTGCTATTGCTTGAATTGAAAGGCATTTTTTTCCCGGACGGATCTGTAGGAGCACTTCTATAAGAAGGAGAAGCATGCAAGTATATATACATAATATATATGGCTAGGCATAGTTTGATCCGCTAGCGGTAAGTTTTCAACCGGTGTCGCTTTCGCTGACCACCGTGGCAGACGGAACAGGTCGTGCTACCCTCTGCCTACTGTTCGCATTACATGGATGCTAACATGACGCAGACGGCACACGCGTTGTGAATCCGGCGTAGTATGTGTGTGTCTGTATGCTTTGCTTCCAAAGCGAGAAGAGAGACGGAATTGTTCCAAGAAAACGACTTCGCCATGGTTGGTAGGGTGGGGTTGATCAGGCCAAAGCCAAGACCAGCCCCAGCCATGGGCACGCCATGACGCCACGCAAATTGCAGTGGCAGGTCGCTTGCGGTTCTTTTCGGAATAAATGCCGTCCTGAGCATTGGCACTGCCGCCCCGTAGTGTTGAGGCGCCGCGGCCCCTGCTGGCTGCTGCAGAGTCCGAGAGGAAGAAGGGGCCGGGTCGCCACCGCCTCGTCGTCGCGCAGAGCTCCCTCGCGGTCTCGCCTACCGGGACAGGTCGTTTGCCAGGTCAGGCCGCTCGTCGCCTCCCCTGCCACGTGGGCCCCGTTTAGCCCCGCCACAGCTCCGGCCTTGACCTTGGACACGGTCGCGAGCCACGACCAAAGCTTCGCCGTGGATTTTAATTATATAGCTGCGCGGGCGGCAGAGCTCGGCGCGACACGCGACCGCGTCTGCCGACCAACCACTGCGGGCCGCGGAGCATGGCCGGGCGCGACCGCCGCGGGACCCTGGCCCCGTCGTCGTCGTCGGGGTCGGGGTCAGGGTCGGGGAGGCGGAAGCCGGAGCACGAGCTGTGGCCGCGGAGCCCGGCGTGGTCGCGCCCGCTGTCCGACAGCGGCGGAGGCCGTGGCCGCAGAAGCAGCGCGTCCTCCTCCTCGTCCTTGGGGTCCCTGTTCCGCTCCATCGGGGTGTGGTTCAGCTCGCTCTCCACGTCGTCGTCCGCGTCCGCGTCCATGAAGCGGAGGAGCAGGGACGCCGCGCCGGTGGGTGACGCCGGGGCCAAGAAGCCGCCTTGTAAGAAAACTTCAACTCACCCCCCAGTCCGGGCCCTCCGCCATGGACGAGCAACTTGTGCCCTTAATCGTTGCCGTCCATTCTCGCTCTGCAATCAATTACGTGATGATGTTGATGGTCGTGGTCCATGGCGGCAGTGCCGGGGTACGCCGGGACAAAGACCTCTGCGCGCGGGCTGTACAGCGGCGGCGGCCACGGCAGCGGCAAGGAGCACCGGCCGTCGTTCCAGAGCTCCGTCTTCTCCATCGAGGAGATCCTCACCGCCACCAACAACTTCTCGCCGGCGCTCAAGATCGGGCAGGGCGGCTTCGGCGCCGTCTACAAGGGCGTCCTCCCCGACGGCACCGTCGTCGCCGTCAAGCGCGCCAAGCTGGTCAGTCAATCCACCAAGCTGCCTGCTGATTTCTTCAACTCTCAATCGACGGATGAAAACAATAAATTTAAATTCCGGGATGAATGATTGCAGCGGATGCAGAACCCTCACGTGGACGTGGAGTTCCGGAGCGAGATCAAGATAATGGCGCGCATCGAGCACCAGAGCCTTGTTCGCTTCTACGGGTACATGGAGTGCGGCGAGGAGCGCATCGTCGTCGTCGAGTACGTCCCCAACGGCACCCTCCGGGAGCACCTCGACAGTAAGCTACCACCAGCCATTCCTGCTCTGCTCACCTCGCAACCAACCAACCAAACCATGAAACCAAGCAGGGTTGAACGGGCGGTTCCTGGACTTTGGGACGCGGCTCGACATTGCCATCGACGTCGCGCACGCCGTCACGTACCTGCACATGTACTCCGACCACCCCATCATCCACCGCGACATCAAGTCCTCCAACATCCTCCTCACCGACTCGCTGCGCGCCAAGGTGGCCGACTTCGGCTTCGCCCGCCTCGGCGCCGGCCTGGGCGCCGGCGCCGCCGGGGAGGCCACGCACGTCACCACCCAGGTGAAGGGCACGGCGGGGTACCTGGACCCGGAGTACCTCAAGACGTGCCAGCTCACGGACCGCAGCGACGTCTACTCCTTCGGCGTGCTCCTCGTGGAGCTCGCCTCGGCGCGCCGCCCCATCGAGACCAAGCGCGAGATGAAGGAGCGCCTCACCGCGCGCTGGGCCATGGGCAGGTTCATCGGCGGCGCCTCAGCCGACGTGCTGGACCCGCACCTCGCGCGCACGCCCGCCGCAGAACGCGCACTGGAGATGGTGCTGGAGCTCGCGTTCCGGTGCATGGGACCCGTCCGACAGGACAGGCCCGCCATGAGCGACTGCTGCAGGGCGCTCTGGGCCATCAGGAAGACGTACCGGGACATGCTCGCCGCCGACGCCACGCCGCAGTTCTCCGACCGAGCCACCACCGCCAGCAGCGCCGCCAGCAGCGGCGACCTCTGGAGGATCTGATCGTTCCAAGGTTATGAATCCTGCTACTAGCTAGCTGCTAACTCATTTGGTTTGACTAACACTTAAGTTTGATGTAAATATACACCGGAACATTTTTTTCTTTTGCTACATTTCTCCTCGATTGCGTTCATCTGATGCTAAGCGTTGGACTCCATACGTGCCATCGATTAGTATTTTTCTTTTACACTAAATCAGTTAACAGTATTTTTAGCCATAGCTTATCAGCCAAACAAGTCCAAACAAATAGGACGATGATTATTCTTATTTTAGAACAGTTCTACCATTGTCTGATATGAAAGGGTTCACCAAGCTTTTCTAGTTATTCTTGTAGGGTTCTATCTCCAAGCTTGGTTATGAAATCATGCAGGGAGTAAAAAAAAAAAAAAAACTCGGCCTACGGTGGGCAGACAGCCACCGCAACTTTGTATTTAAGGAAGAAGACTTTCTCACACAGGCCGAGAAAACCCTCGAACACCGTGTCCCGCCTTTACACAGGGGCCCGTTACCCTATGAGTGGATCGGTCAGTTACCTGTGCTTTGAGAAAGTCAAGACAGACGAGGGGATTTTTGGTGGGTACCGGAAATTCTGCCCACAACGGGCCTTGAACTCCGGTAGGCGGGCAGAGGCCTTAAGCCTCACCTCCTGGCCAGTCGAGCCGAAGCTCGTCTCCCAATCATGCAGGGAGTAGGAAATGACTTTTTAATTTAGTTTGAGGGTGATGCATTTCGTTTGTACAGACATTACAACAGGATCATTCACGTGAACCTAGGACCAACTCTCTTATCTGTATTGATGAACTCCACGTGAACCTAGGACCAACTGATCGCATCTCCATCCCCAATTCTCACCGACCTATTTGTTTCGGCTGGATTGCTCGTATCTGGCTTATAATTCATGACTTAAATAATATTTTTCTCTCACACCAAATCAGCCAGCAGTACTTTCAATCATGGCTTATAAGCCAATCTAGCCAAAACGAACATCAATTTGCAACATTGGACAGCAATTTGCATCCAACACCTGTACGGCTGTACCTCACAGTTTGCATTCAACACCAGACCTGAATTCAAACACCTGCACTGCACCTAGATATTTATTCAGCCATTTCTCGTGCCTTGTTTTTTTGAAAAATTACAAGCTGCTGTTACCTACATACTTATTCAGCCATTCCCCGTGCCTTGTTTTTTTTTTTGAAAAATTACAAGCTGCTGTCACCTAGATGTTTATCCAGCCATTCCCTTTTGTGCTCTAATAGTAGAGCAGATGATGAACTCCAAATCCAAGCACCTTGCAGTTACAATGAATTTTTTCCCAACTGGCGCCTCTGAGAAAAGAATAGCTCGGCTTTAGCATCCCCAGCAGCACACCAGGAAACTGAAACTGTTCTGTCCACTCGGTATCTGTATCTCTTCAAACAAAGCCTCAGAGAACTACTAGAATTTCTATTTGTCTCAAATTGCAACATTCGTGAATGCAAAAAGTAAAATTCTTCAGGACGCAGGTGGAAACAGCAGAAATAAATGTGGTATCTTGGAGAGCCTGTTGCTCTCCTCGCCTGGACCCGTCTAAAACAATGTATTCCTTGTTATAAACAACAGTGCCTCTAAACCGTAGGTCGGGATAAACATCTTACTTAGGATTTCTCTAGTTCGCCCTGACGCAGTTGCGCCGCAGCCTCGTGGATGTCGGTGTCGAGGGAGCTCGGCGCGGTGGAGTCCAGCGTGGTGAAGACGAGGTCCAGTGGCGATGCAGAGGTACGGCGGAGTCGGTGGGGCTTTCTGTCGCTGGCAGCACCCTCTTTAGATCGGGTTAGGTTTTCTGTTCATGGGTCACGACGGCTCCGGTCAACCTCGTAGTTAGAGCCATGATCCCCACATATCTTTTATAGTGCTGTGCGACAGGGGCCCACCAACCATATTAGGGTTGGGCGCCCTCGATCAGGGCGTAGATCTAAGGGCTCAATAGACCGTTGGGCCCATTGGTGGAGATCAACTAACATTCTTCTCCTTGATCTCACTATCATCTTTCAATTTCATATCATTTACTTTTGTTCATTCCATTATAGATTAGCGCATAGAGCATGTTTCATCGTCGTGGTCAATTGCTGATAGATTTAACAGCTACAACACACCACTCTGTTCTGAAATAGATACTTAACTTTGGGCCTTCTTTTATCCAGGAATTTTAGCCTTTTCCTTAAACTCATGCTAGCTACATGTTCTCTGAACACGTTGGGTGGTAAGCCTTTTGTAAGCGGATCCACGAGCATCTTTTCGGTACTTATATGCTCAAGACTTATGACATGATCCTGGACTTTATCTTTCACAACATAATACTTTATATCAATGTGTTTAGCCGCATCACTTGACTTATTGTTGTGAGCATACTGTACTGCCAGATTATTATCGCAGTATAACTTAAGTGGTCTATAGATGTCATCAACCACCTTCAAACCGGGTATGAACTTCTTTAACCAGTTCACCTGCCCCGTTGTCTCATAACACGCTACAAACTCAGCATATATTGTGGACGATGTAGTAACGGTTTGCTTTGAGCTTTTCTATGAAATAGCTCTCCCTACGAGAGTGAATACATATTCAGACATAGATTTTCTATCATCTCCCGCATAATCAGAATCTGAATATCTCACTATATAGAGTGAATCAGATCTTCTATACATCATCATGAGGCTTTTCGTTCCTTGCAAATAACGCAAGACTTTCTTTAATAATTTCCAGTGTTCTGTTCTAGGATTGCTCTAGAATCTGCCAAGTTACCCGGTAACAAATGCCAAGTCAGGGTGCGTACATACTTGAGCATATTGCAAGCTTCCGACAACTAAAGCATATGGAACCATTTTCATTTGATTGATCTCATACTGGTTCCTAGGGCATTGAAAATCTTCATATCTGTCGCCCTTGACTATAGGAGCAGGTGAGGGACTACATTTGTGAATACTGAATTTCTTTAAGATCTTTTCTATGTATGCCTTTTATGACAGTCCTAATACCCCTTTACTTCTATCTTGATGAATCTCGATCCCTAGAACGAACGAAGCTTCACCAAGATCTTTCATATCAAATTTTGAGGACAAAAACTTCTATCTCCGGTAGTAGACTGACATCACTACTAGCAAGTAAGATATTATCCACATACAGGACAAAGAAGATAAACTTCCCGTTCTTAAACTTTGCATAGACACAATTATCCTCTACATTCTCTTTAAACCCAAAATTTCTTATTGTCTGATTAAACTTTAAGTACCACTGTCTTGAAGCTTGTTTTAATCCATAAATGGATTTCTTTATGTGGCATCCCATTCGTTCTTTTCCTTCTATGACAAAACCTTTCGGTTGTGCCATGTAAACATTTTCCTCTAAGTCTCCGTTGAGAAATGCCGTCTTTACATCCATCTGATGTAATTCTAAATCATAATGTGCCACTAATGCCATTATGATTCTGAAGGAATCCTTACATAAGACTGGAGAAAAGGTCTCATTGTAATCAATGCATTCTCTTTGCATAAAGCCTTTTGCCACAAGTCGTGCTTTATATCTCTCTATATTCCCTTGAGAGTCCAGTTTTGTTTTGTAGACCCATTTACAGCATACTATTTTGGCTCCTTTAGGAATTATTTCCATGTCCCAAACTTTATTAGCATTCATAGATTTCATTTCATCTTCCATGGCCTCAAGCCACTTTGATGAATGATCACTTCTCATGGCTTCTTTAAATGAGGTGGGATCATCCTCCATTTGAAATTCCTCAGTGTTGTATACTTCATAGTCAACAGGAATAACTGATTTTCTAACTCTTTGAGACCTTCTAGGGGCCTCCACATTTGGCACATCTTCTGTTTGAGACTATTGTTGCTCCCCTCATGTGTGGCAATAGGTTCTATAGGATCCTGAAGAATAGGTTCCTCATCATCATTCATTGTTGCCACAGACGAAATAACAACAGGTGCTGGCACCATAGTATCTTGCACTATTGGTGCGGCGACAGCAAGTAGTGAGAAAAATGGCTCATGAATCATTGGAGTGGGCGCATACACCCGCTTCTCTTTAAGGTCAATTTCTCGAGCTACCATGCTCCCCCTCATTATTTCATCCTCTAGGAAGACAGCGTGTCTCGTTTCCACAAATTTTGTATATCTGTCTGGACAGTAGAAACGAAAACCTTTTGACTTTTTTGGGTAGCCAATAAAATGACAACTTACTGTTTTGGGATCTAGCTTCCTAATATTTGGGTTAAATACTTTAGCCTCAGTAGGACTCCCCCACACACGTAAGTGGTTTAGTAAGGGTACTCTTCCTGTCCACAACTCATACGGTGATTTGAGCACCGACTTACTTGGTACTCTATTGAGAATATGAATGGCGGTTTTTAATACCTCCATCCACGGGCTCAACAGTAAGGTGGAGTAACTTATCATACTACGCACCATATCCATCAGGGTACGATTGCGTCTTTTAGCTACTCTATTTTGCTGAGGTTCGCCCGGTGTAGAATACTGGGCTACTATGCCATTCTTCTATAAGAACCTTGCAAAAAGGTCCAGGAACTTGGCCACATGGGGTATGCCGACCGTAGTACTCCCCCCATGGTCGGACCTAACTATCTTAATCTTTAAATTGCGTTGGATTTCAACTTCTGCCTTAAATATCTTAAATTTATCCAATACTTCTGTTCTTTCTTTGATTGGATAAATGTAGCCATAATGAGAGTAATCATCTGTGAATGTTATGAATGAATCATAACCATCCACACTCTTTACAGGAAACTGACCACAGATGTCTGTGTGAATAATCTATAAAATTCTGGCGTTTCATTTGGCATCTTTCTTAATTTTCTTTACATACTTTCCTTTTATGCATTCTCTGTATTGTTCTAAATATGAGAGCTCTAATGGAGGAAGAATATTATTCTTAACTAGTCTTTCTATTCTCCCCCTCAAAATATGGCCTAAATGATAGTGTCATAATTTTGATGATGCATCATGAGCTCTCTTATGCCACCATTTCCAGAGTACCTCTCTGTCACCAGCTACTTTATCAGCTGAGTAGCATATGTCTTTGAAGAGCCAGTGAACTGACTCTTTATTCTATCGAGGTACTCGGTGATGGTGTCACACTCTGGGATTGAGCCCACAATTGCATGCTCAATCATGTTCTTTGTCACAACCATACATTTCTCATTGGCAGTGACCCACTTCCTATGCTCAAGGTCATAGGGCATCTTTTGGGATGCAAAATCCCTTTCTCTTGTTGCCCAAGCGGCATCAGCCTCGTTTGTCTCCTTCACCGATGCCACAGGCTCTGTGGGACACGGTGAGGTGACTACCCAGTCCACCTCAGCCAAGATAAAGGCCAGGTCAATCTTTTTCTTCCACTCCGTATAGTTATCACCTTTGAGAGTGGGGATCTCTAACAATTGCATGTCTTGATTCCAACATTGGTCAAAATTAAAACATACAACTGTTCTTATACACTAATTCTACATCACCGTTGGGCAGAAATAGAATTAATGCATAAAATCATTAAAATTTATGATATTGTTATTAACAACGTTGGTCAGAAAATAACAACATCATAATCATGTTCGTGATACCCTATCAAGCCGCAATGAAGCTTTCATTGACGCATTTCACAACGCCATGAAAGAGGCGATTCATGGAATTCCAGTTAGTCAGGTTGGATCGACTTGTTACAACATTCCAGATCCGTTGACCCAAGGGACTAATCAAGTCGGCACTAGCCATCAAGAAGCAGCTCTAGCTAGTAATGGTGAAGTCCAGGCACTTCAAGGTTCATCTAAATAAACTCTAGGTACTACTACGAATCAGATATAGTACAATCCTGGACCGTCAATAATGCATGTGCAATAGTCGATGGGGAAAAGTCAGAACCAGATGATCAATTTTGGCACATCAGGCCACATACCATCGTCGGCTCAAAAAATAGCACCATCGATTCAAAGGATCCATAGAGATATAGATCCTTATGTCTATAATCAGAGACTTAAAGCAGTAAGCCAGCAGAAGACCCAGCAGATTGAGATTCCACAAGGATATCACTATGGCATAGATCATAACACTCTCCACATGATGCCAAATCTAGGATATCAGGGCACGGGGGATTTCAATCCACAGATAGGTCAGCAAGTATAGAGGAATCCAAATCCGTAAGCTGACGAGTTGTTGCTGAAGGTGACCGAGATGATGAAAAATTAGTTCAATCTGAAGCCAAAAGGGCTAACCTTTTCGTACAAACGCCCATATCTAGAGTGGTATAATTTGGTCAATCTTCCTACAAATTACAGGCTCCCAGAGTTCGCCAAGTTCATTGGTCAAGACAGTACAAGCATAATAGAACATGTTAGTCGGTATCTTACACAATTGGGCAAAGCATTGGTTGAGGATGCTCATCGAGTTTGTTTCTTCTCCTTATCCCTGTCAGGGCCAACCTTCACTTGGTTCTTGTCACTACCAGTCAACTCCATTGCCAATTGGGCTGACATGGAGAAGAAGTTTCATACATATTTTTACACTGGGACTGGAGAAAAGAAGATAACCGATTTGACAACCATGAGACAGAGGACTAACGAACCGGGCACTGAGTTTCTTCAGAGATTCCGGGAGACTAGGAACTTGTGCTTCTCATTGAGCTTGATAGATGATCAGTTAGCTGCTCTAGCCATACAGGGAATGCTACCAATGTGGAAAGAAAAGTTGCTAGGGCAAGGGTTTGACAACTTGGGTCAGTTGGCTCAACGAGTGATAGCGCTCAATAGTCAATTCTAGAGTATGCGTAGGGATACCCGATTCCAGAAGAGTACCACAGTAGCTGAAGCTTATAATCCATATTCGGTTGACGATGACTATGAAGATGAAGAGGAAGAGGTTGCTGTAGCTAAATGGAATTAGGGCAAGATGATAGTGATGGTGCCAAATCCTTGGGGAAGAGGAGTTGAGGGGAGTTATGACTTTGATGTTACCAAATCGGACAAGCTCTTCAATTTCTTGCTTGAGAACGGGTAGATCAAGTTGCCCGATGGTCATGTCATGTTGCCCCCTGATCAGTTGAAGAACAAGAAGTTCTACAAATTCTATAACGCTACTTCTCATTCCACTAATGAATGCAGAATCTTCAGGTAGCATATACAGAGAGCTATTTAGCAAGGGAGACTCAAGTTTGATATGCCTCGGAAGATGAAAGTTAATGATAATCCTTTCCCAGGGGATCAAAATATGGTTGATGTTGGGCTATTCAGAGGAAAAACTAAGGTTCTAACATCGACCAAATCAAGAGAAGCTGGAACAGTTGATCCCAGGATGCAAATATCGGCCGATGAATACAGAGAGATTAGAAAATATCATGCCGAACAAAAGAGCCGGTACGAGTAGGGGAAGACATCGAAAGCAGAGACATCAAATCCATGGGTCACATCTTGAATCTTGTTGAATAAGTGGCAGTGGTAGAAAGAAAAGGATTATCAGCAATGGTTAAAGGATCAAGAATACCAGCGTCAACTAGAAGGAGAGAGGTATGAAAGGAGGCAAGCCAAATCGCACTGGAATTGTCCTTTCTTCAGATACTGCTAGAATGAAGGTTTGAAGTTGCCTACTAGACATGACTGTCTAGAATGCAGCAATCAATATTAGGAGTTTAGGCAATCTCAGATCAACCACCAGTCTATCCATGCCCAGGATGCATATCATCATAATAACATGGATCGACGCTTAAAAAATAAAAATATTCATGATCGGCTGGGAAAAAGAATTGTTGACCAAGACTGGGCTGATCATGAAGAAGGAAGCAACCAAAGGGAGCATGTCTGGTAGGAAGGCCAATGGTGCCCTGGAGGATTGGCAAGAAGCCAGAAGAGAAGGGTGCATCGCCTAAAGAATAAAGAGATGGAACAGGCTCAGGCACCTGGTAAAACTCAAATATGGCGTACCAAGTAGATAGCTGATAAGAGGCAACCATCGGCTAATATCCAAATGGCTTTTCTGTTACCATCAGAATTCAGAGCTCTAGCAGATCAGGAAGTTTATTCAGACTTTGATGAGTCAGAGTATGAAGAGATGGTTGCTAAGTTAACGGTTGTGCAACAAGCAATATTTGATAAGCCAGTCAAGCATCGGCACTTAAAGGCTTTATACATGAAAGGTTTTGTTAATGGGAAGCCGATGAACAAGATGTTGGAGGACAGAGGTGCTTCTGTCAATCTTATGCCATACACCACTTTCTGTAAGCTTGGCAAGGGACCAGGAGATTTGCTTGAGACCGATATGATGCTTAGAGACTTCGGAGGAAATACATCCAAGACTCGGGGGGCAATAAATGTCGAACTGACAATCGGGAGTAAAACTCTGCTCACCACGTTCTTTGTTATTGATGGGAAAGGATCATACACTTTACTCCTCGGTCGTGATTGGATTCATGCGAATTGATGCATACCATCGACCATGCATCAGTGTTTGATTCAATGGCATGGAGATAATGTCGAACTGGTTCGTGCTGATGAATCCGTAAGTATCACGACAGCCGATCCAGTCTTTTGGGAACTAGGAGATTTTGAGTGTTTTTTGGCAAGTCATGGGAAGGAGGCTTCATTAAAATCAGTAATAAAAGCCAACAGCCAATGCAAGCGATTGGCTCTGAGAGTTTGTTTTAGTAGAAAAGTCACAGCTTCACGTCGGCCGTTGGATCGAAGGAAAAATGAGCATTAAGTCTTGGAGATGGGTTTAGGACGACGTATGTGAAGGCTGAGTTAAAGTGTAAGTGCGATTCAGAGTTAATGGATTTCTTAAGAGAAGTTCTGTTTTGCTTAATAGGACGCTTGACCTAGGTTGATTACTCGTCTGACCTTTTATATTGAAAGTTCTGCGTGACGTTATCCTAGCGTCTGATCAACACTTGGTAGCCGATTCATTCTCGGCTCTAATAGCCGGTACCAGGAGGGTATCGCCTCTAGTTCAAAAAGTAAACATCTTCAAAGATGGTAATAGATGATACGGTATGTATCGCCTATAGAGCGAAAACAAAAGAACAAGAAACATTCATAGTCATACACAAGAGCATTGCACTAAGGCATATTCATGAAAGAACATGAGTCTTTGTTTATTAGATTGCCCTAAGTATAGACTAATCAAAGATCTTGTTCACCACATCCTGAGCGGATGTGATGTCTACTATGGCCTCCACTACAATAGTGAATTCTTCAAGTAGGTCCTCGTGCTCCTCAGGGCCGTCACCCATTGGGAAACCTGTTTCCAGGGCGTGAAGCTCGTACCCCGTTTGGACTTGTGCCGCGGTTAGCGCCACTGCCGCACCATGACAAATGCCATGGAGGGTGATCTCTCGAACGTGGACCGAGATGTCCTAGAGACGAGCATCGATGGAGGAACCCCGGGCATTGATAGCATCTACGGTCGCGTTCTCTGCCAGTTGGAAAGATTCCAACTACGCTGTCAAGGCTGACAATCACGAGAACAAGAAGACGGTCAAGATGAAGATAATGGAAGTCAGAACAAAAGCCTTCATGGGATTCATCTTACCCGCCACCATGGCGCTGGATTTGGCCAGCCGCGCTCGGACGGCGCTGGCCTCCTCCTCAGCCGCGTGAAGGGCGGCCTGAGAAGCCTCGAGATGAATCTTGAGCTAGCTGTTCTCTCGGGTCACCTCAGAGTAGCGGTTCTGGGCCGCCCTCCACTCCCAGAGGAAGCACCGGGCATCATCGCCATTATATGAATCAGAGGAATTCGACGATGAAGCTAGCGCAGAAGACGCAGCATCGAAGGGTTCACCAGCCCTAGGAAGAGGACAAAGTCTGTCATTCACAACAAACCTAGAAACAAAAGTTCATCCCTATGAATAGAAAGTTATGGACTGTCGCCATAAGCAGAAGACATCAATCTCACCTCATGCGTCGGAGGCACTGGCTCACAGGCATGTTCTCCTCCAGGGTCTCCCCCGCTACACGCTTGCCGCGGTTATCCTCGTCGGCCATGGAATCGATTGGATCTATAGGAAGGGGAGGAAACTGCTACAGGGGCTTGAAGGCGGAGAGATGCAAAGGAACAGGAGCAGTTGCCAGTATAGATGTGTTTAAGGTCAAAACCCTCGGCCGGTATTTGAAGCCACGAAGCAAAGAGGTGGACACCTCAGGAAAGTGCAAAGGGTAATCACCATTAATAGAAGGCGGAGCGTCACTTTGCTAATACCAAAGAAAATGCGGCGTTGGGTGATTAAAGGCAGAAGATCAAGGGGCTCTCTTAAGCCACGTTTTTGGGATCAATTGGGTCGCAAATATGAAATCAGCTGTTTTCAATCGGCTCTTCAGCCGAAAAGAGAAAATCCAACGAGACAAGTATGGTTATCGTACACAAGGCATGTATGTTAACCTACAAATTACAAGCCCAGAATATCTTGAATGACTTTTAAAATTGCAAGCCGAATAGTATTAGCTTCTGTAACCTTGTGCTCGTATTCTTCAGCTGTTCTAGAAGCGTTCTCAAGGCTATCACGGATGGTTCTGCTCTCTTTTACCTTGGCCAACAGTTCCTACTTCTTCTGTCTGATGACATCGGGTATTTGGACCAGAATGGACTTGCGATAATCTATGGCAGCCTTCACATTGTTTAGCTCCCTCTCAAGTTCTGCACGCTTGACTTCTAGTTGGGACAACTCTTGATCGGTCCTTAGGGAAGAATTCTTTAAAGCATCGATCGACTGCGTCAGCTCTTTAACTTCTTGCCTATTGGAGTCCCTTCTGGCCAGCAAGGCTTCACGATTGGACAAGTTCCTTTAGATCATTTTCGCCTTCAAGGCCTGATCTTCGAAAATGGGCAAATACGACAAGACCTTGGAGAGAGCTGGAGATGGATCACCCTTAATGGTCAAGAAGACTTTCTGTATTGATTCAGTGTCTTGGACCAAATCGGCTATGTTCTTCTCAAATATGGGCAGTATATCTTTTAGCCGATTTCTAGTCTCCTCTGATAAAGATTCAGCAAAGGAAGTGGCTGATGATCTAATTTTGTCTTCATCAAAATACTCCTCAAGATTGAAAGAACAACTCTAGGCTGAAGGATCGAGTGCCTATAGATAGGGGAAGTCTTGATTAAGAGATTTGAATCGGCTTATCGCAGAATGAATGGTGAAAAGGTATAGTACCTTCTCTGTAGTAGCCTCTGTCAGAAGAAGGGGAGTAGCTGATGATACACCAGTAATATCTAGTTGAATCGGCTTAGAAATCTCAATGTCGGTATTTGCAACATCGGAAGGATTTTAATTTATGCTCGCTGCAGAGAAATGGACAAAGCATATAGTTTCCTCACCATCAAGTGTATGCCGAATTAGAGAATCAGCAGTATGGGTATCAACAACAGAGTTGTTCCTAGCGTCAGTGAGATCGTTGTTGGTAGGTGAACTGCAAGGTTCCTATTCTTGCATAGGTGTTTCCTCAGAGAGTATCTAGCATGACGAATAGTCGAATAAAGAATGGAAAACTAAATAAATCGGGAAGTTGAATGTCAAGGATAAAACTCATGTTTTCTGCTGTTATGGAAGTATCGGTTGTTTCAATCGAGATTGGCTCCTTTCGTGGATCAGCCGATGGAGGTTCAGCTAGTGCTGAGTCGAATGCCTGAGACAGCAGTTCCGCACCCAGGGCAAGTTGGGACGCAATGCTCGATAGCTGAGAAAGAACGAAATCAGTAATTGAATCTCATTTTTGAAAAGAAGATGAACTGTTTACCTGAGCAGCTGATGGTCTTGTTCTACGAAGTCTTTTCCCAGTGGTAGTTTTCTGGGTTGCCCTGGAATCGCCTTGTGCTTTGGGGATTGACATGTCATGATCGTGGGAGCAGCATGGGTTCTCATCAATTATTTCAGGGAAGGTGCAGTTGATCCCATCCTTAAAACTGGACATGGCGGCTGGTAATCTATAGAACGCCCTCTCCTATCCAGGCTTGGAGGATCAAATTTGATGGCCTAAAAGGGTCATTTTAGAGAAATTGGCAAGAGAATTCACCAAAATGATCTCTCTAAAAAGGGAATGATAGGTTACCTCACTATCAGAAGTGAATTCCCCATCCAGAGCTATGCACAAAGGGTGGACTGATCCACAAAAGAGATGGGAACGCCAATCTTACCACCAGGAATCAAAGAGACTAGAAGAAAAGCTGACCCTGACCCAGTCATGCAAGGAGAAGGAAGGAAGGTCTGATCCCAATCGAAAGACTCTGGAAGCTTCCACCACATCACTGATATCTTCTCTCGGCTTCAGAATGTTCTTAAAGAACAGGCAAGGAGGAAGTTGACCAAGACCAAACTAGCGGGCCACAAAAGAAGGGTTGTAAAACTCATAAGTTGGAGGATTGCCTGGGATGGAGGAACCTTTAATCATCTTGCCACGACCGTGATGAAATTCAGCTGGGAGAACACAGGGCTTGATGAAGGAATTGAAGATCGCAGCCATCGTCTCGTCTGAACAGCCGAATTCAAATCGGAATGTGAATGGAAAAGTCAATTCATCATCCTCATTATAAGGTAGCCAAGTCAGGACGACCGCATCAAACCCTCTGTAAAACTTTTTGAAGAGGTGGCCAACATCGAAGTCAATGGTTATGGCCGATGCAGCCTCACCATAGCTCATACACTGTCGAGTTCTTCCTCCTCTGCCTCTATATTCTTCATCAAAAGTAGAGGAAGGAAAGCTCAAGTCTCTAAGATCAGGCCTTACAATCTTGTGCATGTATAAATTGAGCCACAACTGTATCAGCCACCAAGGGCCGCTAATAGCCTGCATTGGTTCATTCTTCAGTAATTGGGCAGCCACCTGGTACATCAGATGATAGGTAGCTCCTAGAAGATATTTTCCGAGAGGGATACCCTTGCCTAATGCCAGGTGCTCCGCCATAAGTTTGTGATTGTAAGTCGGACCACAAGACGACCCACAAAAGACGAATTTCTCCAACCACATATTCAGAAAGGCCACGTATTCATGATCGCTAACAGATGATTCATCTTGAACATGATTCAGAATGTAACTTGCCCATCCGGTGTAGTCTGCTATCTTGGCCAATCTTTTGGAGCCATCACCCAAGTACTCATAAGGTTGTACTGGTCCAGTGATTCTAAGATCGGTCAACATATACACATCGGCCAGGGTAATGGTCATTGGGCTATGGCCAAAAATAAAAGCATTCAGAGCATTAGACCAGAAATAAGAAGCAGAGATCAAGAGTGAATCATTCCTCTCCATCTCAGACAACAAAAGTGTTAAGCACTGGTTTAGATCATAAAGCTCCCAGTCTCTGCCCTTTTTCGTGGATACCCTACAAAACTAATTTCTCCATCCCTTAGGCGCTTTGGGCCAGTTTCTGAAGGGAGTTTTGTTCTAGGAAGATGAATCTACTGCCGACTGTTTAAAGGGGATCTGGTTGGTTTCTTGGCGGATAAAATCGGATGGATCAGGATCACCCATAGGACCGAGGAAATAAGCATTATGGACAATAGCTGATGAAATCAAGATCTCGTTCCTCATTTCCTAGAAATCAAATAAAGTAAGTTCAAGAGGAGAAGGAATACAGGGTAACGGCCGGCACTTGGAGAGTGAAAATTTGGAAACATACCTTAGGAATGTGGTCGTTGGTCGCCATTATGATCGGAGCAGGTTCGGATCCGACAAAGGTAGCTTGAAAGATGGCTCGAGGGAACGATGGATTTGCTAGGGTTTGAGGCCTTGGCGATAATGGCGTCGGCTGTTGGAGTTGGTTAAGGAAGGAGAAAGCAAACAGGCCATGTGGATTGCAAAAGATACTATTGGGATGTTATATAGAACTCGGGCCGGGGAGTCAGGAGTCACGCGTATATCTCGGATAGTGCAGTTGCAGCGTGGTAAACCAGTGAACTAGAATTTCAGGATAAAATCATTTTATCCCAAAATTGGGGGGCATGTGTTTACACCAAAATTTGGGAGAAGAGCGCGGGAACTCGCAGGCTTCTAGAATTATGCCAATCAAGGAGTCGATGGAGTAAAGGTTGATATCTGCTGGATCGAATGTGACACTGGATCGATTCTTTCCAAATGACATCAGTAGATGACGATGATGGGATATGACTGGCGTCAAAAGGATACATATCGGACTCTACAAAAGGGGAAATATTAGAGTCCAAGTTATCTTAAGATAGGAATATTTCTTTCATACCAAAGATTGTAACAAATCATGCTCGAGTAGGATTCATGTCTAGACTCCGGGTATAAATACCAAACCCCAACTATTATAAAGACAATCAATCAATCAAATACAAGTCAATTTACTTTTTTCGGCTTCGGCCACCCCTTAGGAGTAGGAGTAGAGTAGATCTCGGCAAGTTCTTCAGCGAGTACGGCTACATCGATCCGGTCGACCACCACTGCTTGTCTATAAGTACCGCCATGGTTTATACCTCTATTCGTATGGCTGCATCGATCCGGCTGACCCCCACTACGATTCTGGTATAGGCTAGTTATCGACTCTTGCTTAGTTCAAGTATGGCCTGTGTGATTTTGCCTCACACCCCATCGCTTGAACTAGATCGAGGTCAAGTTATCGGCTCTACCTTTGAATGGCAGTCTTTGGTAGATTCATTAAGTTACCGATATTGCTTATTGCTTTCATTGTTTATCTAATTACAACAATATCACTCTGCCCGATTGAGATTGATCTGGATCGGCCTTATAACTTATTTAACCCATTGTTTGCTAATCTAAAACTGATCTAATCTATGCCTTAAACGAAGAGTTATGTTTTTATCAGCTATTTTATATCAATCTTAATCGTGCATAGTGTGCGGTTAAGGCATGTTCGATCTTGAGTAGATCTATTGGTTGGCGAGAATCGTTCCATGGCCCGTTATGATGGCCTATGGGATTCTGCCTCTCACCCCACTGTTAGCACCGTGGAGTGGGGATCGTTAGTTGATAGATTCGTTCCTGAGAAGGCATGACCTTAACTGTGCGCTATGCCTGAATCGTCTGTTTAGCTGATATCGAGCGCTCTCATGAACAGATCACATTATGAGACCATTGAAGTAGAGATAAGTTGAAAGATATGTTAGCCCCATGATCTTGTTATTGTATTACGGCCTACATGATTCTGCCTCATGCCCCACTGATATTAGTAATGAGTTAGGGTCATCGAGTCTATTGTTGTTTCTATGGCCTGCATGATTCTGCCTCATGCCCCACTGGTCATAGCGATAGATGAGATCTAACATGTTCATTAGATTTATCTTTATTAGATGGTTGAGTGGTGTTGAATTATTTCTTTACATAAACAGGAGTTTGGTTACTTGCAATCATTGGCTTAGTATAAACCGACCATCATCGATATCTTATTGACATTGATTAATGTTTGCTTAAATGATATTTATTCTGAATGATAACTGATTCTTCTTACACAACCCCATAAGCTCTAACTAACTTATTCTCATGAATATACTGGGATCGGCTATTTAGCCGATTTCCTTCTATATCGGCTCTCATAGTCGTACTTTCGAAACTATCTGGCAACACCGGCAAGTTCCGCCCTTAATTACTGATGAACTTTCTCTCCTTGTCAATTGCAGGGTCAAATTGACTAGCACGCCTTGGGAGGATTGTGTAGGATCGACTACCCCTACGCTGAAGCTAGGCGGATCTATGACCAAGAAGTTCGACACAGAACATGGGCAAATTCCGGCTTGCTGCGTGTGTCCTCAGCACAAGACGAAATTTGGTGTCGACACCTGGTAGTGAAAATGCTCATGTTCAACTTTTCAAATATGACCAAGAAGCTAGCTTGAAGAAATTGAATTTGGCAATAACCATGCATGAATATCCTTTCAATATAGTTGAGCATGAGTATCTTGTTGATTTCATAAAATCTCTCCGTCCTGGCTTTCCAATAAAGTCCCATGTCACTGTTAGGAAAGAAATAATGGACAAATATCTTGAAGAAAAGGAAACTTTGTATGCACACTTGAAAACTATCATGTGCCGCTTTAGTGCAACAATGGATATGTGGACCTCATGCAAAAATAAAGGATACATGTGTGTTACTATTCATTAGATAGATGGTAATTGGCGTATGCAAAAGAGAATTATTTGTTTCTTCAATGTAAAAGAAAGGCATACTAGTGCAAAGTTGTCTGAGTCATTCATTGAAGTTATGGTTAAATGGTACATTGAAAATAGACTGTTTGCTTTGACTTTGGATAATGCTAGTTCAAATGAAGTGGCTGTCAACGATATAATTTTAGATCTGAAAGAGAATGCTAATAGTTCCCTAGTTTGTGATGGGATGTTTTTTCAAGTTCGATGTGCCTACCATATTCTCAATTTGGTTGCTAGAGATGGGTTGACAGTAGCATTCGAGTATGCTTTTAGTGCTGTTGGTCGTGTTGTTGATCCCTATCATAGTTGTCTTGATCCTGAGATGGTACATGCATTAATTTGCTCAAAGGATTGGGTTGCTGCCGCAAGAAAAGGTGCTCATTTTATCTGTTTTTTAGTTAGACACACTTATAATTATAGTAGAATAATGCATTGTTTATTTTCCTTTCTCATTTTTTGTTCAGATTCTAAAATGGTTGGATCAATTGTGAGTGATCTTGAGGTTGGGGCTTTAGCTAATGTTGTGGCTAAACTAAAAATTGAGGTATGTTTATTGTCTGCTTGCTCTAAAATATGCTGGTTGCTACATCTAATTTGAATTCACTTTGCAAACTTGTAGTAAAAGGACAAGGAGGGGGATGAGGAAGTGTGGCAGAACTACCTAATCTAATGCCTCCCAGGAGAAGATCTCGGCTTCCTTGGCTCACCGGAGGCACTTCCTTAGCTCTGAGGCTTGCCGGTCATACTGCTCATCTAGAGCAAGCAGGTACGTGGTCAAGTGCACCACGGTAGGACTATCTTCTTGCGCATCCCGCCCTTGCAAAACCTCCATGTGAGCCCTCCATGCCCATTGATTCTTTTCCAAAGGTGGAAAGAACCTCATGGGGGTAGGAGCAATGGGCTCTTCATAGATCTGGCAAAGGTACCGTAAGGCTTTGTGAGCCACAACCTGATAGGTGTCGACGAAGCGAAACCCAGTTGCGATCACATTCCAGGCTTCAATGATTTTGGGGAACTCTTCACTCTTCCCAATGTAGACGGTAACCTCACACCGCTCTGTGCCATGCTTTTCATACTCATAGCCCTCATACTCAGGATGATCTTTGACTCCAAGCTTTTGCAGGGTAGCATGCAGGATTCTAGGAAAATCCTCAACATTTAGGTAGTAACTACTAACCCAGGCTCCTGCCATCCCTGGCAGTGGTTGCAAGGAAGGAATGAGCGAAAAGCTTGCTCAAACAAAAAAGCTAGGTGAGCTAAAGTGCACCAAGTGGTGGTACCAATGGCTAGGCCAGGCCCTGCTTATAATGGCAGAGCGGTCAGTGGTCCTAGCGTGGTCCACCAAGGTTCTTGCATAGGATCACTACAAATGAATTGACCAAAATTTTCACGCGTTCAAGGCAAGCGATGTCCGAGGCCATTAATGACTAGTACGACTATAGGGCAAGGGCCCGACAAGAGCGTAGGAAAGAGTATGGGGAGACATGGGTCACGACAGGCGTGAACTACAGGCGACGTGAAGCCCGAAGCCACAGTTTAGCATTAACTCTAGAACAGGAACGAGTCAGTCATGCACCATATGACACGCGTGACACCTATGGATAGCGTATCCGTAAGCAATACATGCACTACAATGCACAAACAGGATATGCATGAATGCACATCCTATACGTCCTTCTACTGTTGCCAATATATAGGGCAACCGTTCTAAGATTTTTGGCACATCGTTCTCTCCCCGTAGCTAGTCGATACTATCGGACTATACTCGGGGTCAGTGTACCGGCAGAAAAATTGATTAAGCCTACCTAAGTCAGTAGAGTGCTATCTATCCTAGATACATAACCATACTTATAGGGCTACTTGTATAACTTTGCATGCAATGTCCTAACTTTTTGAAAAGTATTTGTTGTTAAGTTTTATTTTAGAAATAGGTTCTGAAGCTTTATTTTCTCATTTATGCTCTGATATCACCTGTGGCAGAACCGCCTAATCTAATACCTCCCAAGAGTACTTGTCTTCCATTAGACACTAAGTACTCAAGGGAGGACACTAAATTATGCAGTTCCGTCGAGCACACCCCAAGAAAGAACCTGAAAATCCACATTTTTCCATCAGGATCACAAATAAGAGAATAAAGCTTACAACATTTTAGCCATTTCTTACATCCCTTTTCATGCAACACCAGCGTATAATATTTATCATTTATAATAGTGGAATATGATCATGTTATCAGAGTTATGAACAATTTAATTTAACAGCGGAATATAAACAAGTGATCAGAGTTATAGCGGAAATAAATATCTATTCATGACATGATGAAGCATTGATATATAAACTATGACAACAGATTATAAAACTTCTATTTATAAATAATTTAGCGAGAGTTATAAAGAAAAACTATGATCACAACGTAAAGGAATCCTCTCTGAGCCCACCAGGAGGAATCCACACCCAAGAGTCAGCTCTAGCATCCGCCTGTCACCTGCAATAGGGGGAAATAAAACTCTGAGTACTTAGCAAGATTTACCCGATAGGAGAAAACAAAAGACTCTAAGGATATGTAAGGGTATTTGGCTTGTGGGTTTATTGCATCTGCAGGAAGCATTACTAAGTGTGCGTCCTTATATTCAATTTTATTAGCAGTCAGCATTAGTTTATTAACTAACCATTCTATGTAAGCACCTGTGCTACTTTCAAGCAGGTGGTAAGCAATCAGAATCATTTTACCATCTTTTATCTTCTAGTTCTTACTACACTGCTAGACTATAGACAAGTCATACCGGATTGCCCGGCGATTCGTGAACCAATGTATCCTAGCTGGGTACCCTAAAACACACGCCTCGCTTGTACCTCAGGCACAAGCAGGACCAACTCACTACCCTCCTATCACGGGGTCCAGGCCCCCATCCAAACTTGGACTCCAAGCCCCCACGCCTGAGTCTCGGACTTAGTGCGGTGCTTAGACCTCCACCATCAAGCATGACCAATCAGTCGGTCTAGAAAGAGCTAGAACTCATGATAAGAGAGCAATGAGCTTTCCCATGCCCATACACAAGTATGTGTTCAGGATAATAAGTCTGTGACCTGCCTAGAACCCAATGCAATGGCCGGTCCTTAACCGACATAGGCAGAACAAATGCAATCCGAGCCTCGCTCGAATGCCAAACCAAGTCCAGATCCAAAGTACCATTCTGCCCGATCTCCAATTATCATTCATATTTTTTAGGTGATAACAATATAATAGCAATATTAATATCTTTCCTATCTCTCGCGAGTGATAGACAATCACTCGACTTCTATCGGAGTCCTGTAGCATAGCAATCTACATGATCCTGTCATACTAGTAAGACTCATAGGATAAAGATATATATATGCAAGTGGGTTTCATTCAACTCCTTAAAACTTAATGCACAAACATAATATAAAGTGCAGAAAAGTAGGGGTTATGCATCGGGGCTTGCCTGGGTGATAGAAAATCAAAAGTTAGTATTCCATCTTTGTGACCTAATCCCTAGCACCATCTTTTCAGCTACTCCATTTGATACCATTGATCCACCATCGTTCCTATTATGATATGCAATGCGATGCAGAGATGATGCAACAGTTAATTAACAAGGCAACAAGAACTCTTAAAACAGAGTACATACTACGAACTAACAAGCTAACTCTAATGACTAACGTACCAATCTACGTATTAACATCGTCGAGAAAGGTGTCATTTCCTTATTTGATTTACTATATATTCAAACTAGGGCTCATTTGCTATCTTAGCAATTTAATTACTCTACAACTACACATTTTTTATCGAGAATACCTGATAACACTTCTAACCTACTACAAAATTTTTAGAGCTAACACTATCATCGATTTATCATGGAAATTCCTATAAGTTTATGTCTTAACAATATTAAGCATGTTAAAATAATTAGAGCAACCCTAAAAACAAATAGAACCTATGCGAACGAAATACCCTATCAGATAGATCATGATTTTAGAAACTTAACAAAATTGGTTTGGCATTTTTATTGATTTTTCTACACTTTTTGGTGGATTTGATGTTTCTACAAGAAAAAAAATGAAATTTCCTCTAGGACTGGGCTACGCGGCCTGCCCGCAGCCGCGGCGGCCCACGTGGAGACATGGCCCAGATGGGGGCGAGGCGCGTGCGGCCATAGGCCGTGGCCCATAGCACGACGACAATGGGCGTGGGCAGCCTAGGCGGGCAGGCAGGCCGTAGCCCAGTGCGAGCAGGCCAGCCCGTGGTGGGGAGCCCAACGACGGCGACACCAATTTGCGCCGAGGCCCCTGTACCTCTTACTATTTCCACTCGTAGTTCAAAGACTCTATTCAACACTATTTACTTGAGTTAAGAGATTCACCTTGGAAACCCTGGACTAGTTTCTATTTGAACACATACTCCCCCTCTCTTCACCAGAGTAGAGGAGTACACGGGTGAGCCGGCTGGCAGCAGCGGCGCTGCTGGCAATGGCACGAGCCAAGGAGAGGCACCGAAGCATCACTAGACTCACATGGCTCTGAAGGGGCATGGTTCGGCCAGAGGCGAGGCATGATGGCCTGGCCACGTGGGCACGTCATGGCGGCGTGGTACATGGCTGCTCCTGGCTAATTCCTGCTAGAGGGGTACCGGCCAGGCGGCACAGGAGCAGCAGCAGACTCGGCCATGCACATGGGCGCTGGCGACATGGCCAAGGGTGGCCCGAGGCACCTTGGCCACGCACGCACGTAGGCAGCCGCATCGGTGATGATGGCGCAACCACGATGGGGGTGCTATGGGGGGTGGTAGTGGAGGTGGATCAGCGTGGGGCAACACGGGCTCAGGTGCGCTCGTGCATGCAATGGCTGGCGATGGGAGCGGCCGTAGGCGCTTGTAGCGGGCTGACCACGCACACGGCGGCGTGTAGAGGCCACGAGAGCAGCGAGGTGCAGGTGGGGCACAGTGGTTGGTGAGGGTCGATCAGAGAGATGTGTGAGGTCCGCACGAAACTCATGGCGATGGTGTGTGGCCAGGGTCTTCGCGGTGGGTAGAGCGCGGCCGGTAAAACATCGATGTCATCCATGGTGTTTGTGAGCAGTAGAGGGAGAAGCAGAGCGGGAAGGGCAAGAGCAGCAGCTTGCTATAGTGGCCATGGTGTGCGCTCGACTCGGCAGAGGCAAGCAGAGGGAGGGGCTGAGAGAGTGTGTGTGTGTGAGAGAGAGAGCAGAGGCGAGGACAACAGCTTGGTCTTGGCTTAATGGCGCACGAGGCAATAGACAGGCAACATGCCAAGGACGCGGGTAGGAGCAGAGCCATGTGCTCCCCTCGGCAATACGTGCAAGGACTGAGCAGGCCATGGTTGGTGAAATGAACGACTGTGAATGATGCTGAACGCTGGTTTATGAATGAGCACCATATTGAATTCGTAGCGCGTTCTAACAAAGTTAGGCAATTTCTACGAGAGTGCCGTGACACCCATTGCCACCCCGATCTACACCATTCTCAAGTACTCATTTCGACGCAACTGATGGTGGAAAAACATGAAATTGGTACTTTGGAAATTTTGTGGATAATTAAATGTCGAAGTAGCATTGTCGGTCATCTTTTTAGACTTAAAAGGAATTCAAGGTTCCAGTTAGAACTAACACTCCCTAGCACTTTTAGTTGAATTTTTAAATGGTAAAAACTTTACCAAACTTCACCAACAACCCTTTCACGACATAGCACACACTTTATGCCAAACAATAGAACCAAAACATCAGGGCGTCATTTAACTATTTTGCATTTTAAAAATCGCCAAAAAGTGTACTTTCAACACAACTTCAAATTTTTGCTGATTCAACGAAAAGGGCAATTTTTAATTTCCAATTTGATTTTTTAGCTTCCAAGAACACTAATTAACAACATTTACTTCCCAAACGTTAATGTTGCATTTTCATCTACAAAACTTGTACTTCAATTTTTATTTAAGTTCTAAATACAAGTTATGTTTTATTCTAGTTTATAGAAATTGCTTTTCGTGCCAACAATTAAAACTACTTTTCTTATTTTCTTGTTAGAATTTTCATTATCGCATTTGATTAAACTAACTCACTATACTTATAGATCTATTTCTCCAGCCATAATCTCAGTGCTAAGCGAGCTCATAACACCAGATGAGTTACAACCAACCCCCCCTAAAAAGAATCCCATCCTGAGATTCGGAGCAAGAATCATAAGTGGGGAAAACATGATTACATTTCGTAAATCTAAAATTACATGAAAGATTACATGATGTCGAACGCTAAATTACACTGGGATTTAAAGTTACATGGTTAAGAGCAACCTAATACAACCAAGGCTTAATCCAGAAGTCAGGACAGATGAGGGCAATGGAGAAACAACAAGATAATGATTATCCAAAACATGGCGTATGACCAACAGATCCAGAAATAGGAGACTGAGACATCAAACATCGTGAGCCCTAAGACCAAACTAACCAAAGGTAGACTTGAACTTCTTCGAAAACTAGATCCTTTCTTCTTCTTAGATTCCACCATCACCTCTGACTGACGAACCTAGTTCTACAATGTTGACTAGATCTCGTAGCTCTACATCGGATTTGAGGGGATGGGAATGGAGAATAAGAACACGGACCAAGGGCATCTTATAGTGGAGAACAGAGGTGGGGCACAACACACTAGAAGTGGAGACGACGTGGATGGGGTACACTGACGGTTCGTGCTATGGGAATAAAGTCGGCCATGGTGCGCTCCTTGCGCAAGCGAGCGGAGGGGGGGATAAAGGAGAGGAGAGAGGGTTCGCTCGATGAGGGAGGCATGTGGGCAGCCATGTCCCCAAAAAGAAAAAAGGGAGGGGAAAGGGGGGGTCTGGTATGTGAACGAGAGCGTGGGGTCAAGAGCCGACCGGATGCCAGAAAAAGGAGAAACGCATAGTGCATGAAGACGGCGAGTGCGGCACAATGCTGCGGCCACATGAGAATGGGGTGCCAATGGGCCTAACACAGACGGTGTCCGTAGGTCACATAGCAAAATAACCCGACATGCGTAGTGCGGTAAAGCTAGACACAGGACTTGGGACATGACGTCCACTCAGGCTTTTCCAATCACCCCCTACTACCCGAGGCTAAGTTTCCTTGCTACTCTTCTTTTTCTTTCCCTTCCTTGACCACATCCGTCTTTCATGTAAACTAAAACCATGCCATACGTTCTTCCTCCAAAACCACCTCCTCTTATTTACTTTGAGAGAACACTATTTCATCAACCCGTTGTGGATTTTATGTTTGGACACCCGAATATTTTCAAGAAGAATATTTGTAGCAAAAGTGGTATGGCGGTGTAATTTGCTAAAGGTACTTGGTCAACAACCTCGATACCAGCACATGCTGAGCAGCGTCACCATGTGGCAGCTGTTCCACAGGGGCCCTCGGTTTTGTCGCGGCACCATAAGCTATTAACCAGGCAACTATTACTAGCTTACACGCCATGAAGGTGGTGGGGTCATAGACCATAGAATAAGAGGAGTATTACAAGCTAAGATTCAAATAATAAGGGTTCCTTTCACAACAAGGGACAAGGAATTCAAATCCAACAATGGATTTGATTTAAAGAAATTCATGTGTTCTACTGGGACATACACAATTAGTCGATATAGTGTCCTATGTTATCCAATCATGGTTGGTCTGCTGGCATCTGCATGGTAACTTCTCTTGTAACCCTCTTAATATCACCCTTGAAAACCCTAAACACTTCTCACAAAACTTAAGGGTAGATGGACGCAATAAACACAGCAAAATAAATAAAATGCACATTCCAAACGTCCTTATGCAGGTACAACATACATGCACTCACTCTCCCATTCATGACACATCAGTCACCTTCCCTACGATCGGACTACCTCAACAGCTACGGCCAAAATACAACAGAAAGATTATAATACCGGTGGACAACGACGAAAGACACTACTAACTACGGGTACATCGTCCCAAGGCAACTAATCTACTTTGGACCGCGCATGTTCATTCCTGGGCTCGACGAATTCTTCTACCGCCCTAGCTATGGATCTACCTCCTCTCTTGGTAGTGGTTGAGTGGGGATTAAGGGTTCTACTTCTGACAGTTCCAAGGGTGGAGGTGCTAGCGGTACAGTAACACCGGTTCTCCTTCTTTTCTGGCGGGTGGACAGGGATTCCCTCCATGATAAAGGGATCCTGATTTTTAGCAGCCAACGTCCTTCGCTTGGCCTTGGTGACCAGGTAGGCCTCCCCTAACTAATGGACATGCCAATCTTTAGCCTCCTTTAGAGCTTCCAACATGACAGTCTCCTGACTCTCTACGGCTGCCGCACAGGCATGCACTTCGGCAAGTTGCACCTAGAGCATCCTAGAGAAGATCTCGGCTTCCTCAGCTCGCCGAAGGCACTTCCTTAGCTCTAAGGCTTGTCGGTCATACTGCTCATCTAGAGCAAGTAGGTGCTAGACCATAGCCAAGTCATACCGTATCACACGATGGTTTGTGAACCAATGTATCCTAGATAGGTACCCCGAAACACACGCCCCACTTGTACCCTAGGCATATGCAAGACCAACCAACCACTCTCCTATCAAAGGGTCTAGGTCTTCATCTAAACTTGGACTCCAAGCCCTATGCCTAGACCTCCACCATCCCCACCTCCAATCAGTCGGTCCAGAAAGAGCCAGAACCCACGATAAGAGAGCAACGAGCCTTCCCGCTCCCATAAGAAAGTATGTGCTCAGGATAATAAGTCTGTGACCTGACTGCCATCCACAACAATGGACGGTCCTCAATCGACATAGATGGAACAAGTGCAATCCGAGCCTCGCTCAAATGCCTAGCCAAGTCTAGATCCAAAGTACCATTCCACCCGGTCTCCAATTATCATTCATATATATTCCATGCGATAGTAATATAATAACAACATTAATATCTTTCCTATCTCTCGCGAGTGATAGGTAATCACTTGACTTCTATCAGATCCTATAGCATAGCAATCTACATGATTCTGACATACTAGTAGGACTCATAGGATAAGGATATATATACGCAAGTGGTTTTCATTCAACTCCTTAAAACTTAATGCACAAGCATAAGATAAAGTGTAGAACAATAGGGGTTATGCACCGGGGCTTGCCTGGGTAAGATATAACCAAAGTTAACATTCCATCATGATGACATGATCGTCAAGGCACCATCTTCTCTGCTACTTCGGTTGACTCCACGATCCATCATTGTCCCTATTATGATATTCGTGGATGCAACACAGACACGTAAATAATCAACGACAATTGCAACTATTAAAATACGATTACACCTCTCAAGCTAACGAACTAGCTATGACGACTAACATACTAGACCACGTATCCAAGTTGTCGAACTAGGCGCTAATTTCCCACAATGTTTTAGTTATAAAATCCCTAGGTGTTTCTTTATTTCCTTTTATTTACTATATATATGTAAACTAGGGCTCATTAGTTACCTCAGCAAACTAATTATTCTGAAGCTACAAAAAATACAGATGGCACATAATAATACTATGGAGCTACTGTAAACTTTTCAAAGCTAACACTACCATCATTCTATCACAAAAAATCGCACATATTTGCATCTTAATAATATTAAGCATCTTAGTTTAATTTAAGAACTCCTACAAATATTATAGAACTTTGTGGATAAGATATGCTTGCGAATGGAGCATGATTTTAGGAACCTAACAAGATTAGTTTCACAATTTTTTGTCCACTACCCAAATTTATATTGAATTTACAATTTGCCTTAGAAACTAAATTAGAAAATATTTTAGAATTCGAAATGGGCCGGCGGCAACCACTTTGGCCCAGTAGTCCAACACGGCCTACATGGAGCAGCCACGCGCGTAGCAGGCCAGCAAAGCAAGCAGCCCATGGCAGGGAGCCCGCGTGCGTGCCCACACTTTTGCAGAAAAGTCCCCATACTACACGGTTATTTCCCAGCGCCTTTGTTCACTATTGCACAAGAGGCACATTTTTCATCCAATGCCCCCAACAAACCCATCCTCACACTGAGCCTATCCTCGAGACACCCACTGCTTGTCGGCGCCGCTTCGGATGGCGCTGCGCGGCCACGCCGGCCATCCAGGGACCGACTCGGCACAATAAGAGGGCCGATGGGGAACTACGAGCCAACGCGCAACGATAAGGAGCGAAATGAAGCTCCACGGTGCACCACCGAATGCTATCCATGATGCTGGGCAGAATTGCATGATAGCGCTGCTGTTCTGGTGATCTAGAACTCAAACAAGGTGGTTGAGATGGCGGGGAGGCATCAAGAGCTCACCATGATTCGTGCTGTGGTGACGG
Organism: Miscanthus floridulus; assembly: GCF_019320115.1. Taxonomy (NCBI): domain Eukaryota; kingdom Viridiplantae; phylum Streptophyta; class Magnoliopsida; order Poales; family Poaceae; genus Miscanthus; species Miscanthus floridulus. Next base: position 226,300,230 of record NC_089587.1, on the reverse strand, counting down.
TTGAGTCGGAGGGAGTTCGGGCCAAGCTAGCCACGTGCGCCTGGCGGACACCGCGGTGCTCTGGTGTGAACAAGGTGGCATTAGCACATCGACGATGCATGCCCTGGCCAAACGGAAATGAGCACCGGATAGAGGAAGTTAACACGAGCTCAGAAACACCCTCAATTTTATTCTTTTCCCACGGAGCAGGACTTTCCCCAAACCTATGGCTGCGGCGGTGCCTATGGCCAGCGACAACCAAATTGCCAAATTGGCCGCCTACGAGGCTCACCTGTGCCCTGATACAAGTCGGCCCGCAAGCAGTCGCTCTTAATTAGCTGCTGGAGCGTTGATCCAGGGTGGCGTGCAATAGACCACGAGCAAGGTGAAAATGGCGTAGCTCTACTGATCAAGGCAGGCAGTGATGGCTGTGCTTGACCTAGCCAAACCCGGCTGATGCCGCGATAAATACTCGAGGACAAGCTTATGGCACTGCTCGGAGGGAGCAGTCACGAGCAACAAGGATGGGATGGCTCATCCGGGTGGACAATGTCTGCGGCAGTGAAACAGAGCCAAGCGCAAGCCGCCACACAGAGTCAAGGTGCGACGCGACATGAGAGGAGCGACGACATCCTGACATGGACAGGCACACAATGAGGCAGGGAAGACCACTAGCGACTCGACAATAGATGGATTGGACGACGAGAAGAGCACCACGTTGATTCGACGACGGCCGCCAAGGCACTGGCCTGGCCCTGCGCGCGGCACAGTGGCACGGCATGGCTAGGACAACACGAGGACGTAGGAAGGCAAGGGGCATGCCATTGCGTCGGTCAACACATGGCAACAACATGCACACTAGCCCGAGGAGAAAGCCATGGTCTGCAACAGCCAAGCCCGGCACCCGCCACGCTCATGCACACGGTGACCGTGAGCCCAGATAGGAAAGTGACAAGGGTGATGTGCATGAGTTTTAAAGCAAACAAAAAACTATGCCTAACCCGACCCGAGATCGACCAGCTATCCCAACTCGCAACTGGGACTATCAGCTAGACAGCGAAGTAATCCCTATGCCCCAAGAGCAACTAGAGATGAAGATACAAGCCTGCCAACATGAGCTCATCGCCCGATCATGGGTTCACGAACAGAACTTCCACGACATAGTTCACAGCGCGTTCTGACTAGTTTTGGGTAATTTTTTAGAATAACGTTCTACCCACACCACAACTACTCATACTACGCTGATGTACTCGTCGTGGTGCAATCGATCGTGCAAAAACATAGACATACTGCTTACTCCATTTTTGTTGAAATTTAACCACCAAAAACAACACTGTCTATCATTTCCCACTTAGAAAAATTAAGGGTTTAGTTTGATCTACAACTTTTAACACTTTTCCCATAATTTCCAAAAGGTCTAAGCCTTGTTAATTTCAACTAACATACCATGACCTAGTCCATACTTTGTACTAACTCATAGAAACAAAATATTAAAGCACTATTTAAGTATGTTCCACTATATAATTTACTAAAGATAGCACTTTAAACTTAAACCGTTTGTTTGTCGACTTAACCATGAAGAGTGGATTTAATTTCAATTTGATTTCCGAGCTTCCCAAAAATACTAGCTAATATTATTATTCTACAAGATTTAAAATTGCATGCCCAGCTACGTAACTTGCCCTCAATTCTTTATTTCCACACTATACTCTAGTTGTAATTGGTCATTGTTCATAGAAATTGTTTTCATGCCAACAATTAACACAACTCATTCTATTCTTTTTGTTAGGAGTTTTTATCACCACCTCTTTATGCTAAGTAAATGAACTTACTATATTATTAGATCTACCTCTCAGGCCATAATCTTAGTGCTTAGCGAGCTTGTAACACCAGAGGTGTTACATGTGTGTTACCAATCTATCGTTAGGGTCTGCTAGCTAGGCTCTTAGCCTCTGTTCTAGCAACCTTCTTTTTCCTTCCCATTCTTTTAGTTACCTTTCCTCTTGCTAGCACGGTTATGGCCAACAGGACAATCCGTGAGTTTTCTGCCATTTCGACTGCTAACATAGCCATAGGTCCCAATGTCATCAATGTGGACACTCACTTCGAGCTTAAGCCTGCATTGATCATGATGGTGCAAGCTAGTCCTTTCTGTGGTAAAGCCCATGAGGATGCTAACGCACATCTCCAACACTTTTTAGAGATTTGTAGCACCTTTACCATTAAGGGAGTGACCCAAGGGGCCATACATCTTTGTCTTTTCCCCTTATTGGGAAAAGCAAAACAATAGTTCTACTCAAACCGCAATGCTGTAGATACATGGGACAAGTGCTCCAACACTTTCCTAGTTAAGTTCTTCCCAATCGGTAAGACCAATGCTCTTCGCAACAAAATCTCTAGCTTTCAACATCAAGCTGATGAGTCAATTCCCAAAGCCTAGAAATGAATGCAAGAGTATGTCACCGCATGCCCACACCATGGTATGGAAGCCTAACTTTTGATCTAGAACTTCTACCATTGCTTAGTCCCGTTGGATAGGAGCTATTTAGATACTACCGTAGGAGGAGCATTCTTTTTGCTTAATGTCACAGATGCCAAGGCATTGATTGAGAGGATGGTTTCCAACCAAGGATGGAGCGGCCCCATAAAAGAGTATGCATTCTCTTAATGAAGCTGACATGCTTGTAGCTAAGATGGATCTACCCACAAAATGACTAGAAAATTGTGAGAAGATGAGTGCCTAAGAAACTGTACAAGCCATGGACACCCACATGACTTGTGAAGTTTGTGGAGAGACCGGACATTCAGGAAATCTCTGCCCCAAGACCCATGAAGACCTCAACTTCGTCAACAATGACAATGGGTTTTGTCCTCAAAATCAAGGATGGAATCAGTGCTCCAACAACCAAGGAGGTAATAATTACAATAATTATTCATTGCAATGCTCAAGTAATCAAGGTAGTAATTACCCTTTCCTTAAGGATCATGTCTATAGTCAAGGTAGAATGACTGATAGTATAAATAAGAAACTCCATGCTATTTACAAGATGTTGGAAAACATAAATGCTAAATTGGATGATTTTTCTTCCGCTATAAAGAGTCAACTTAGCTTCAATAAGATGCTTGAAACCCAATTAGCAGCTGCTATCCCATCTTTTGAGAAAGAAAGAATTCCTGGCAAGCCTAAAGAATTCATGAAGACCGCCAACCTCGTCACATCAAGGTATGATTTTGGTTTAGATGGTTGGGATGTTCCTGTTAAGAAAGGTGATCCTCCTGTTATTACTTTCTCTATTGGTCCTCATACTTTCCGAAATGCAATTTGTGATCTTGGATCTAGTGTGAACATAATGTCTAAGGAAACTTATAAAAACTTGTTCTACATAGACTGAGCTCCAACTTTGATTTATTTGAAACTAGCTCATTAGTCAGTTCGCTACGTAGAAGGTATAGCCACTGACCTTTTGGTTAGAATTAGAGATGCTTATGTCCCTACTGATTTCGTGATATTAGATATGGGAAATGACAAGGATACACCCCTCATCCTTGTCTGTCCTTTTTTTAATACCGCTAATGCTTCTATACATGTGGCATCTGAACAAATTCAATTCCACTTGGATGGAAAGAAAGAAACATTTGTTTTTCCTCTGGAAAACCTAACTTTTATGAGAAACAGGTAAGGAAGAAGCAACCAAAGATGAAGAAAGCCAGAAAGCCGAAGCCAAGAAGGACATGGCGTAAGAAGAAGGAATCATCATCGCCTGATCCTATGAACATCTCTAAAGAAAATAAGGAAGAAGAATTCCTGTACAAGGAAGAATCCCCACACAAGGAGGAACATCCATGAGCCAACACTGAAAGGTACACTTTTACTGCATTTCCATTGCATTTAGTATAGGTTGCATTTGCATATTTTCCTTTCCAAACTACATTTTCAATAAAGGTACTTATAAAGTACTAGCATTTAGAATAAATTCATAATAATAAAAAACAACAAAACAAATCTCATAATAAATATGCTTAGTGGTAATACATCATCATAGTAGTAGTAATAAATAAAGAAAGAATGAAAGAAGAGCCACCCGAGAAGAAGATTCCAACCTTCGAAAAAGGAAAGCTTGGGGGAGAACCTCCCCCGCTCAGGTATGAAGTTATTCACACCCTCTCTATTATTTGCATTAGTTCCTCATATCGAAAAAATAATGATATATAAATACAATAACAATAATAAAATAATAATAGCATAAAACGAATAGTAGAATATGTAAGACAATTATGTTATTATAACCGATGTAGAGGAGAATCATTAAAGCTGCCTTAATCACTCTTACTCTAAAAATTGATGTTTAAATACCTTTTGGAGATGATGAATAATTGCTCTGTGATACTTTACAAAAGCTTGCTATACAACCCTTTACTTCTCAAGTTTTGAGCATCCTAAATTAGGGTTCATCTTATGTTGACTGCTTTTTTGGGTTGAAAATGCTAGAACCAAGTATAGGCTTTTGTGAGATATATTGTGGCAAAGATTAGAGTAAATCTTTTAACTTGTTTGAGGAATAGTTGAGACAACCTAGAGTTTTATTCTTAAAAAATGATAAAATCTCTTGCAAGAAGTTTCTCAATGGTGAAAAATTCCTACAACAGCCAAATACATGCTTTCTAATATGATAAGCCTACACAAAAAGCTGCTTGTTTGTTTTGAGCTTTGTCAAGCCTTGTTGATCTGAGTAGAGAAGCTTGTCATACCTTTTGATCAAGATCATGCACACTCCACATATATATGCTACTTCTACACTAGAAGTATGCAACCACCCATACCATATTTATACACCTCTTGCTCCATAAGAGACATATGTTGATACCCCCTCTAGCTATCTGTCATCAAAAAGAGAGGCATGGGTGTCGAGTATCAATATTAGGGATAACCAAAGCAAGGGAGTTACCACCCATGCTGATTCCCTCGAATGGCTCAAGACGAATTAGGAGGTCTCGCCCGACCCCAAGGTCGTGAACTCTCCCTTGCCAACCCCTTGGGGGCAGGCTCTACCTCACCTGACCCTAAGGTCATAGGTTCTGCCTCGCCTAACCCCAAGGTCATAGGTTCCGCCTCGCCCGACCCCAAGGTCGTGGCCTCCGTCTCGCCCGACCCCAAGGTCATAGGCTCCACCTTGCTTGACCCCAAGGTCGTGGGCTTTGTCTCGCCCGACCTCTTGGGTGCAAGCTCTGGCTTGCTCGACCTTTGGGGTGGGGGTTCCGCCTCACCCGACCCCTTAGGCTCGGCTCCTGATGGAAGCCCATACCACCGCCAACCACTATGGGCTAGAAAGTACAACCCAAGGTCAAACTTCTGGCATCGTGCAGTGAGTGGGCACATCTCAACATGACCCATACCCATGACATGTCACTCTAGGGAACTCACATCACCAACAGTGATGGACACATGGTCACAATGCTGCCTACTCCCTATACGACCATTGACTAGCACGCTGGTTCATCGTGTCACCCGCTAGGACAGAATGGGACGTCACAACCTACTGACAACGCCAAGGCATGGCATCAGCAGCGAACAGGTGCCTAGCATGGAGCCATCCCTATCACCATCTATAGTGTCAGCAGGACCTACATAAAGGAGAGGAAAGGCCCGATGGTCCTAGAAGCCTTCCTCTCCTTTGCTCTTCTCCCTCTTTCTCTCTATGTAACTTGCTCTTCCCCTTCATCTATAAAAGGGGAAGCAGGATGACCGAATCCGAGGGAGTTCACCACTCTACACAGCTGTAGACATCTAAACACATGCCCTAACACGCTTTAGGAGCACACACACACCAGAGACTTGGGATCCTTTCCCTTCTCGCCTATTTGTAACCCCTACTACAAACTTTTAGTGCTGGTAACATGAGTAGAGATGAACTGGACGTAGGGTCATTCTGCCTAAATCATTATAAACCCTTGTGTCCTCCAAGCACACCATCCGAGGCAGAAGTACAGATACAAATTTACTCGTCGGTGGTCCAAAAACACCGATAGTTGGCACACCAGGTAGGGGCCTTTTGCGTGTCTCTACATCCACACCAGATCTCAGATGGCCAATCACGACATCAGCTGGGTCCTAGACACACACGTGTGCTTCAGAAACCTAGACTTCATCGTCACCACCGAGGGGGAGTTGGCATAGGCTCCCGCCACCATCCAACCTCTCCACTTCATTGGCCTCGATGCGATTACCAAGGCGCTTGAGAAGCTATCGCTGCACGCACCAGAGGCCCATGCCCTCGAGAGTGACCGGCTCCTCGACATCGATTACGGGAGGCTAGAGCGCCAGCTCAGCACCTTCCTAGGACCCTGACCGCCCCAGGAGGACCTGCGCCACCTCACCTTGTCATTCACCAATGTCATGATGTAGCTTGCCAGAGAAGAGCCGCTCTCCCCAGAACACCTCATCCAGAGCGTCCGACAGCACTCCCATCCGGTCTCTGCAACGTCGCAGAGACCGTTGGCCACCTTATGGCGCAACACACACCCCCATCCCCTACGAACAATGAGTTTATGGGGATGATCATATATGTCATGGAATCTTTCCATGACCTCCTTGTAGAAGAATCAGAGTCATCGTCTGACTCTGACTCCAGCAGGGGGAGCCATCACCCCTCACGTCAATGTTTCATGGTAGGTACCCCCGAGGGACATGTCGAAAGCATCCATGAGGGAGAGGCTACCCCAACAAATGACCTTGACGACAAGGTCGAGGGGGATATAAGGCCCCTACCTCACCTATGGGTAGAGCAGCTGAGGGCCTGACACCAAGAGATCGAGGAAGCGTGACTCTAGCTCGAGCAGGAACATGAGGAGCTCGAGTGAGAGATCGAGCGCCATGGACACGGTGGGCCTGCGCACACCATAGCCTATGACATGAACCAGAGAATCATTGAGGACAATGAAGCCCTCCCACTCTTCACCCAGGTGAGCTAGAACTTTGTTGCTGCAGCGGCCTTACTCTAGGGGCTTTCGGGGCCTACGATGCCCGAGGATCATCGGGTCCATCGTGAGATTCACACGCTACTCGAGCATGCGGCGACGTAGTAGGCCAAGAGCTCGCTGTCCCAACAACACAAGCTTGACACCAGCCAGTGCGTGCCCTCAGAGCGGCTCGATAGGGACATCTTAGTCCATCAGGCATGGCAAGGCAGTAGGCCATGAATCATGATCCCAGTCCATGAATGTCTTGGCCTCCACCATGATGCGTGCAACACCCTCAACGCCTGTAGGCATACCTACAGTGATGCGAGGGAGCAGGCTAGCCATGGCTACCACCCTCGTTGTGGCGGGCGCTACAACAATGACAAGGACTAAAGCCCGAGCCCTGACTTGCCAGGGCCTCAAGGCTTTGGCCGACACATCCTCTACACCATCTTCCCACCGTGGTACCGACCACCGACCAACATCCTGAAATACTCTAGGGAAACAAACCCCGAACTATGGCTCGAGGATTATCGGCTTGCTTGCCAAGCTAGTGGGGCAGATAATGACAATTTCATTATCCGCAACTTCCATTGTTCTTGGCTGATTCGGCATGAACATGGTTGGACCACCTTTCACCCAACTGAATCCAAAGTTGGGCGGACCTAAAAGAGATCTTAGTGGGAAACTTCTAGGGCACATACGTGCATCCTGGGAACCCATGGGATCTCAAAAACTCCTGACAGAAGTCCAGGGAAACTCTTCGTGGCTACATCCGGTGCTTCTCCTGGAAGTGCAACGAGCTGCCCAATGTTGTCGACACCGACATCAAAGGAGCCTTCCTGTCTGGGACCACCTGCGAGTCCCTAATTCACAAGCTGGGATGTAAGGGCCCATGAACCACCAAGGAGCTCCTCGACATCATCACCGGCCATGCCTCGGGCGAAGAGGCGGTCAGGGTGATTTTCGACCGCCTCAAAGGCAAGGCAAAGAGGGATGAGGACATCGGTGAAGGCACCTCCAACCATGCCAACAAAAAGAAGAACAAGCAGTGGCATGAGGGCTCACTCGTGGCCACGACCAACCGTAAGGGGGTTGAAAGCCCACCAAGGGTACCCCAAACCACTTCGAGAAGCTGCTCAAAGGGCCATGCCCAAACCATGCTTTCCCCATTGAGCACCTATACAAAGACTGCATCCTCTTGGGGCGGTTCTTGTCCAAAGGCTCCAACAAGGGAGGAGCATAGGAAGGAGCCCAAGTGGGCTGCAGACGACACCGAGGGTCAGGGTATATGATGAACAGGGAGCCAAGGCATCGCTCGAGGATGCCATGGACTAGCTAGATGAAGCACATGGCACTGCCCTCCTCTGCTTAGCCAGGCACCAGCAAATGTTGCGCCAGTACCATAGCCATCGAGTGTGGGGTTGGGTCTTTAACATCGAGGACTAGGTGCTCCACCTCGTCTAGAGCAACAAGAACTGCCACAAGCTCTCTCCACCGTGGGAGGGACCATACATCATCATGGAGGTGCTCCAACCAGGCACCTGTAGGCTCAGGACCATCGATGACAAAGTCTTCGTCAACGCCTAGAACATCGAACGACTACGTCGCTTTTACCCTTAATTTACGCACGCTTTCTCTTATCGTTTTTTCATTATCAATTCCTCGATCTTTAATGACACCTGACCCCAGCAATAGCAAGGGGTCAGCCCTCACTCAGGGGCTAATAAGAGTATATCTTTCTAGTAGACATTCTCTATGCCCGACCCTTTCTCACGTTAAGATCTAAAAGCAAGGGTTACGAAAACGAACACTGAGTAAAACTGGTCGGACTGCAAGAAACCTATGGCCCAGTGGCTATGGTATTTTTGCTCACCAGCATGATCAGAGTTTGTTCACCCACACCCCGAGCTTTACAGCCTTAACAACAGAAAGGGTCAGAATGCACTAACCTTTTTTAACAAAAAAGGGGAGAAGGTCTAAAAACATGTTTGGCCATAACAAAATTCAAGAGCTTGTCCACATATTATGAGTTCACCACCTGGCTTAACTGCCTAACTAATTTCTTGGGGGATGATCTCATCCTCTATCTCTGTAGGTAAGTCCTACGTCAGCAGGTCACCCAAGCCAATTAGATGGCTCAAGCCGCTGTCGAGAGATGGGTAAGGAGCAGTGGGATGCCCCATGCAGGTTATGCCAACACTGTCATGAATGATGGACCTGGATTCTACTCGGACATATCTGGTAAGAGCTCCCTAAACCCGTCTCTCCAGCCATCGAGGTAACTTTACCAACCCCCAATTTATTTTTTCGGTGCATGAGCATTTATTCATCCATTCTCATGCATGCATTCATACATTCATCCATTCTCATGCATGCATTCATACATTCATCTCATACATCCAAGCATCACATATGCAGTTATTACATCACAATGCTTCATGTCGCATCATGAAGCGGTAAGTCATCTCATTCGACATGAGTGGCGACCAACCAGGGTTCGAAGGCCAGCCCGCGAAGGGCTCGAGGCCACCTCACGTCAAATAGAGCCAAGGGAGAAAACATAGATGAGCCCCAATGACCTTTGCCCAACCTGCTCAGAAGTGGACAGGGTCATCTCGACCTTCTCGTTCGATCCTAACCTCAAGCCATGCCCACAGAATCTCCATCGAGGAGTTGCTAGCGGGCCACCTGAGTCGGTCTCCAGAATGACTTGGGCATCTACCAGGAGGCGGGTTAAGGAGCAGTAGAATGCCACATGAGGGCTATGCCATCCTTGTTATGAATGATAGACCCAGATTCCACTCGGACATACCTGTTAGCGAGCTCATCGAGCACATCACTCGAGCCATCGAGGTAAGTGATGTTAGCTCAACCCCTCCGGTTGTAGAAACCACGGACGAGGTGATGCTTACAAAGACGAGCTGACCCTCGACCGGATCCCCAGTACGTGCGGGGCTTGAGGAAAGTTGGACTCACAAGGAGACCAAACGTGCAGTCGTAGAACGACAGAAGGTCAGTTAGAGCCCTATAGGGGTTAGAATCAGGAAACACCTATCTCAACCCACCAAATCTCATAGCTATACCCCCGAGGGGTCCAATCATGGCGAAAGGGAATCACCGTCCCTAGGTCACGCCATGGGCGACAAAAGAAGGCCAAGGCCCTTAGAGTCCTCCCATCCAGAAAATCCTCCAAAGGAGTATTCTACTCCTCCGTAGGCTTAGGGGCTACTAGCGGGTATCAATATTAGGGATACCCAAAGCAAGGGAGTTACCGCCCATGCTGATTCCCCCAAATGGCTCGAGATGAATTAGCAGGTCTTGCCTGACCCGTTAGGGGTGGGCTCCATCTTGCCCGACCCTAAGGTCATGGACTTCGCCTCATCGACCCCTTAGGGGTGGGCTCCGCCTCACCCGGCCTCAAGTTTGCAAGTTTTGCCTCACCCAACCCCAAGGTCATGGCCTCCATCTTGCCTGACCCCAAGGTCATGGGCTCCACCTTGCATGACCCCAAGGCCACGGGCTCTATCTCGCCTAACCCCTTGGGTGCGAGCTCTAGCTCACCCAGCCTCTAGGGGTAGGGGTTCTACCTCGCTTGACCCCTTAGGCGTGGCTCCTGATAGAAGCCCGTACCACCACCAACCACTACAGGCCAGAAAAGCACAACCCAAGGTCAAACTTCTGACACTGTGTAGTGAGTGGGCACATCTCAACATGAGCCATACCCGCGACATGTCACTCTAGGGAACTCACATCACCAACAATGATGGATGCATGGTAACTATGCTGCCTACTCCCTGTATGACTGCTGACCATCACACTGGTTTGCCCCGTCGCCCACCGAGATGGAATGGGATGTCATGACCCGTTGACAATGCTAGGACATGGCATCAGCAGCGAACAGGCGCCTGACATGGAGATGTCCCTGTCACCATCTACAGTGTCGGCGTGACCCGCATAAAGGAGAGGAAAGGCCTGATGGTCCTAGAAGCCTTCCTCTCCTTGGTTCTTCTCCCTCTTTCTCTCTGTGTAACTTGCTCTTCCCTTTCATCTATAAAAGTGGAAGCAGGATGACCGAATCCAGGGGAGTTCACCACTTACACAGCTGTAGACATCAAAACACATGCCCTAACACGCTTTAGGAGCACACGCACACTAGAGACTTGGGATCCTTTCCCTCTGTCGCCTGTTTGTAACCCCTACTACAAACTTTTAGTGCCAATAACACGAGCAGTGATGAACTAGATGTAGGAACATTCTACCCGAACCAGTATAAACCCTTGTGTCCTCCGAGCACACCATCTGAGCCAAACACGTAGGTACAAATTTACTCATCGATGGTCCAAAAACACCAACAATGGGCTACAAAAAAGAGAGAAAAAAGAAGAGCAAAAGCTCTATAGTACAAAAAAGAGAGAAGAGAGAGTGAATAAGGTAGCCATGCTCTCACAAAAGATGCTAGAGGAAGGGAAGTCCTCAAAGGAGTACCACTTCCACCAAATACCACACACTTACACATATTGATCATTTTGTATGACTTGTTGCTCATTGTGATCCAAGTGTTTGACTTAGCAATATATTCAATTCAAGTGAGCCTTGCTTTTTATCTCCCTACCCATAAACTCCACATAAGCCTTAGAGTAGGAGAAAGGCTAAGATCTTTTGGCCTTGGAGAGGTTCCAAACACCATTGAGCGATTCAAGTATACCATCTGAGGAACTTAGGCAAGTTTTTCTTTCAAAAATCTTGAAAACCTCTAGGAAGTCTTGGCAAAACCAAAGCAGGGAAGAAAGTTTCCATCTACGCTATGCTATCTTGCACACGCCTATGTCAAGGTGAAAGCTATAAGCCCCATATGGCTAAGACTAATGGTAAATTTCTAACACTAACTTGCTCAACTCAAGAGATAGTATTGGTTTGTATATAAGTTTTTGTAGGGCGTTACATTGAAGCAATTCCTGATTCAACATGCTAAACCCGCATCTTTGCTCAGGACGAGCAAAGGGGTAGCTTGGGCGAGCTTGTTGATGGTCACTAACACCCATTTTGACCATCAACATTCCACCCAAAACCAAGGTAAAACAACATCACATGTGCCAATTTATGTTTATAATTCACCTAGTTCCACTTGTACTTGGAAAAAAATTATATGCAAGAAAATTCACAAAAATGGACAAAGGCGTGCATAGAAGGCAAATGGACATGGTAGGGGCCTTGGGCCCACTTGGTGGGGTTGGCTGATGCCACCTGGCATCGCCCGATGGCCCCACCCCCTTGCCACATCACTGATCTATGGGAGATCCTCCACACTACTTCTCCAGTGTTGATCTATGTTGGTTTGATCCAAAGATGGAAGTTGAGCTGCCTTGGATCACTGGGTCCACCGTCATACACTTGGAGGGGCCAAACCGACCTCCAAACCGCCTTTCTGATCGAAGCAACCACCATAGGAGCATGCAACCGCCATCCAGAAGCCATCCACACTGTTGGATGGCAAGGTGGTGCACCTGCCCTCTACTAGGAAGCCAACCACGGATCAGATACGGATGCATATCACCAATATTACATTTGTTTTCATATTTCTGTTCGGATTTGGATTCGAATACGGATAGTGTCAACTATGTCGGATATGATACGATTGGATATCGACATCATAAATATGCGATTTGAGTATTCGGATATGGATATGGTATCGGATGTTGGATATCCGGACTCAGATACAGACAGATCTTAACCCCTCTAAACGGATTCGGTTTCGAATACGGTCGAAAAATATCCATACCATTTTCATCCCTACCCTCTACACACTATAAAAGGGGTTGTGGTGCTCAGTGGAGATCATCACTCAAGCATTCAAAGCATTCCAAGCTCTCTAGAAGCTCTCCGAAGTAGTAGCTTTAGAAGTAGTTGTCAGCACAAAAATGTGCTGGGCACACGAGCAAGCCAGAAGGGTCTGCTCGATGGAGCTAGAGATCCACCTAGCTTCAACACAGGGATAATCGATCCTGTGTATTCCTCTCGAGACATGCCAGTCAATTTGACCCTACAATTGACAAGGAGAGAAAGTTTATCAGTAATTTAAGGTGGAACATGCCGGTCTGTGTCTAGACAGTTCCAAGTGTGCCGCTTCGAGAGCAGCCAAACGGAAAGAATGGTTAAATAGCCGATACGCACAAAAATTGGCTGTTATGGACTGTAAAGCTCGTGGGTAGCAATTGATTTTATGTTGACAGGTATAATACACATATATGTAAATAAGATCATCAGCTAGGTGGATATTACCCGTATAAATCATTGAGCCGATGAATCTAACGAGAAAAGATATAACACACGAACAAATTGACTATCTAATACAAACAGATCTATAGATGCTTTGAATCTAATCTGTTACCATCAACAGTGAGGTTCGATCGGATCGATGGCAGCTGTGATGATAATAACAAACTAAAACTGAAGAATCCGTAAAACCATCTACACTTCGACAGGCTTTCCAAAGACATGCTATACGTGAAGACTCGAATAAATCGGCTAAAATAGCCGATTCAGGTGAAGAGAACTACAACGTGTGAACAATCAACTATTTTACATGGACAAACCTATGGACTCCTCAGACTCAACTTGCTATCTCTAACAGTGGGGTTCGACTGGATTGATGCAACCATAAAAAAGACAACAAATCAAACCTTTAAAGCACACAGATCTATTCACACTTAACAGAATCATGTAAACGTGTTGTAGGCATTAACGCGCAAGCGATCGGCTATTTAGCCAATGTAGGCATAGCAAATAGTAAAGGTCACGCCTAATCAAGAATAGATCTACTAACTAGCATCCTCCAATCTACAGTTCTATCAGTGGGGATCGACTGGATCGTTACAGCCATAATAGTGAACTATAGATCAGATTTAACTAACCAGCAAATCTCTCCAAGATCATACGTGCCTTAACCGCGTACTATGTGCGACCAAGATCGAAATAGAACAGCCGATAAGACATAATCCGTCATTCATTGTAAGAAGTATCATGTTGTGACAAAGCAAACGACGGACCCAAAGGATATGAGGCTGATCTAAATCGATCTCGACTAGGCAAATTGATGTTGCTACAAACTAATGACGATAAGAATATCAGCAAGATCGTTAACTTAATGAATCTACCAAAGATTGCCACTCTTAGGTAGAGCCAATAACTTGACCTTAATCTAGTTCGAGCAGTGGAGGTCGACCAGATCGATGCAGTCGTACTTGAACTAGACAAGAGTCGATAACTAGCTTATACCAGAGTCACAGTGGAGGTTGACTGGATCGATGTAGCCATATGAATAGAAGTATAAGCCAGGACGGTACTTACAGACAAGCGGGAGGTTGGCCGGACTATTGCAGCCCTGCTCGCTGAAGAACTCGCTGAGATATACTCTACTCCTACTCCTAAGGGGTGGCCGAAGCCAAAAAAGTAAGTAACTTGTATTTGATTGATTGTGTGTCCTTTACAATAGCCGGGGTCCAATATTTATACCCAGAACCTACGCATGAATCCAACTTAAGCACGACTCATTACAATCTTTGGCATAAGAGAAAGCATTCCTAATTTAAGATAACTTGGACCCTAATCTTTCTCTTTTTGGAGAGTTCAACATGTTTTTTCCCGATGCCAACTGCAGCTTTTATCATTATCTGTTGATGCTTTCTGCAGAGAGCCGATTCTAGTACTGCATTCGAATCAGCTGATACCGACCTTTATGCAATTGATTCCTCGATGACACGATCTTGGGGGCTTTTGAGTTCCTACAATTCTTCTTCCCAAATTTTGGTGTAAACACATGCCCCCCAATTTTGGGATAAAAGTAATTTTATTCTAAAATTATCATGCCTGTACCCTCGATAGGTCCATGGTCACGGGTAGAGAATCTTGATCTGGGGTCTATGGTCTGTCACTATCCTTGCCAGCTTATGAGCCCATGCTTCAAAACTTTACTAGAGCATCATCGCTTCACTTGCGCTTGGATCCATCTTTCAGGCCTATTATAAAATGTCTATCTGACTCTAGCGAGAGCAATTCAACAACTCAGTTATGTTTCTCTTCTACCCGCTTTCTCGAGTACCTCTGGCTCTGTCGGACCCTCCATGGTCTGATTCCTTGCTATGAGGATCTTGAGTGGTTAGAAGGATTCTTGTGTATAGGGAGATTGTGTCGCTCATCTTAGCGCCTTGTTGAGCAAGAGGATCAGCTATTGCGGCTATAAGAATTCTTGTGATTTCACCTAAGTCTTCTCTCCATGATTATAGAGTTGTTTTAGTGTTTGCAAGGGCTAAAATGCGTGGACACCTTCCCCTTGTTTGCTCCATCAAATGCCCATCGGAGAAACCATAGACTTCTTTCCCACAGTTTCCCAACCACCGAGAAATGGGCATCTTTAGTAGGCGGCTTTCTTTCCCATTGTTTCCTAGTCATTGAGAAATCAATTGGGCATCTGTTAAGCAGTTGGCCTTTCCCCTTCTCCTGATGCAATTTTATCAACGGGCCAATGTGACTTGGTTCATGATGACCTTCGGCCTCGTGGGGATCCGGACACCCTTCAATCCAAAGAAGACTTAGCGGGTTGATCGCTGGTCAATGTAAACCTTTCATATCCATCTCATGATATTTTGCGATTATGGGAAGCAACAAGTCTGACTCTGTTATCTCTTCGTGACCTGTCCCCTGAATTTTTGGAGTGTCGATCCGTTTCCATATCTGACTTTAATTCCATAACCTCGGCGAAATCTATCGTCTCAGCTTCCTGGCCTATATATACGGGCCACGGCTGTGGATCGAAAAACAACCTGCTTCGTCCCAAACCTTTCATGCCTTTAGTGCGATTTCTGCTTTCCCATAGGTTTGAGATCATGGAGAACAATAAAAGGTTTGCTGAGGAGGCCCTCAATGGATCTACATCATCATGCTAGCGCCTTCATCATCAGGATGGTGCAACTCGTGATACCCCACCGTCCCGGGCATAGGGCCGACTCCATTCAGCCTTCGGGGTTATCCTCATCAATAGCTTGCCACCAGCTCCCATGCTATCCGAGGAGACAGATCAACAACGATGATCTGCTCTCCTCCATTGATCAGGCTGGCTAGAATCTCGCCGACTGCCTCTCCCTCGTAGAATCGGCTCTAGCCATGGTTCGATGCCGATCACCTTCTGAGGCCAATCCGATGGAGGATAGGTTGGCCGAGGCCAAGGCCAGAATCATGGGTGAGATGCCTACCACAACTTTCTATCTCTTTTTAATTTTGTCTTCAAGATCTTGATCATCCCTCCCTTGAACCTTTCAGATCTATCGGCTCAGCTAGAAAGCCTCCGATCAGCTATGGAGTACGCGGCGGGATTCATCAATGCCAGAGGTGCCATTCTAGTGGTTTGCTTGCATGACATCCCAAACCATGTCAGGAAGGTCGCTCTTCATGGCATTCGTCATGGCACTGCCATGGCGTTGGCGACTGCGTAAGCCCGTTCTGGCCACGAGCTTTGGCTTCTTCCCCATGGTTTTCTAGCCATGGCACACCCTAGGGATCATGAGCGCCTTGTCGTGGATTTCTTCAACGCCGCCAACTCCATAGCCCTTACTTCCTAGGCCGATGATATAGTAAACAAAGTGTTTTCTAGCTTGTAGCTTGTAATAGGTGATATTAGCAAACAATTTCTTGGTCTTAAGTGATTTTTCTTTCGCTTCGTACTTCATGTTCCATGCATCAATTTATCCATGATTGCTTTTCTCTTATAGGCGATACATATTGTACTGGCTTTTCTCCCTTCAGGTTCATTTTTTGAACAAGAGGCAACACCCTTCTGGTATCGGCTATTAGAACCGATGATCAAACTAATCGACAGTCAAGTATTAATCCAAACGCTAGGATAATATTTCTTTAGATATTTTATGTTCATTGCTCTACCAAACTCTTCTTCTCCTCCTAGTGTTTCTAGGACATAAGCATTGCTAGGCGCACAACATTTAATCAGATAAGGTCCTTCTCAATTAGGTGACCATTTGCCGAACTTGCTGTCCTTTGACCCGATCGGCAATTTTACCTTCCAGACCAAGTCTCCTTCAGAAAATTGCTTGCTCTTGACACTTTTATTGTAATATTTTGCAACCCTCAGTTTATTGGGTTCGATATTCTCAAGAGCACACAGCCGATGGTAACTTAAATCCTCCAAGTTGTCTATCATAAGATTCTTGTAGACTTCAGCTGACAAATCATTTTGCAACGTGATACGCCTCGATCCAGTTTGAATCTCCCAAGGAAGGACTGCATTGTGACCATACACAAGTTCATAAGGGGATGTTTTAATCGATCCATGGCAGGCCATCCTATATGCCCATAGTGCCTCATTAAGCATCGAATGCCACTTCCTTGGCTATTCCTTAATCCTTTTTCTTGATTAGCTTAATCATAATCTTATTGGACGCCTCTGCCTGGCCATTAGCCTAAGCATAGTAAGGAGAAGAATTTAGTAGCTTAATTCCCATACTAACAGCAAAATCTCCAAACTCTTCTGATGTGAACATTGTCCCTTGATCGGTAGTGATAGTTTGAGAAATCCCAAAACGATACACAATATGTTCCTTGACAAAATCAACCATGTTATTTGAGGTTACCATCCTCAAAGGAATTGCCTCAACCCATTTAGTGATGTAATCCATTGCTACCAATATGAACTTATGTCCTTTACTTGAGGGCGGAAAAATCTAGCCAATTAAATCAATTCCCCAGCCTCAAAACGACCATAGTTTGATTATTGGATTCATAGCCGATGCAGGCGATTTCTGGACATTACCAAAACATTGATAGTCCTGGCATCCCTTATAATATTCGAAACAGTCTTCCAATATTGTTGGCCAAAAATATCCAGTTCTGCGAATAATCCATTTTATCTTATAAGCCGATTGATGAGCTCCACATATCCCTTCATGCACTTCACCCATCAACACCTTAGCTTCCTCTTGATTCAAGCATTTGAGCAACACCCCATCGAATGTTTTGTAATATAGCTGATCATCTAGTAAAACATATTTAGTCGATTTATATCTTAGCTTTCTGGTAACTTTCTGTTATGGATTCCTAAGGTAATTGACTATTTCATCTCTCCAATCATTATTCAAGGTTTCACTACTCAAAACTTCTTGAAACACTCAATAACCTAACGCACTTTGAGCTAAACGATTAGCCTCTTGATTCTATGCTCTCAGAATATGTTGAAAAGAGACATGAGGAAGTTCCTTGAGCAACCTTTGGCATTCATCAGAATATCCCCTTAGAGCATCTTCTTTGCACTCATATAGGCTGATCAACTTATTAATAATTAGCTGTGAATCTCCAAATACTTCAATTGCCTCAACCTTTACTTCATGAAGAAGTTGAAGCCCCTTAAGAATAACTTTATATTCAGCTTGGTTGTTGGTAATCATTAGTTCAGTTAGAAGAGCAAACTCGAAACTTGCCCCCCGAGATGAAATAATAATAATACTAATGCCACCACCTTGCTTGCATGATGACCCATCAAAGAACAACATCCAGGGTACTGGTTCCACATAGCCAACAATCGGCTTATGATGCTGGGTGACAAAATCGGCTATCACTTGCCCTTTGACTGCTTTAGCCGATTCATACCTCAAGTCAAATTCTGACAACGCAAGAATCCACTTTCCCATTCTTCCATTTAATATTAGCATTGATAGCATATGCTTGATCACATCAGTCTTGGAGACAACTGTACACTCAGTCGACAACAAGTAATGTCGTAACTTAGTGCAAGAGAAATATAAGTATAAGCATAACTTCTCGACGGGAGAATATCTTGTCTCTGGATCTAGAAGTCTCCTACTGAGATAGAAAACAACTCGCTCTTTCCTTTCATACTCTTGCATCAGGGCCGATCCAATTGTTTGGTTATCGGCCGATATGTACAACTTAAAAGGCTTACCATGCTGAGGAGGGACCAGCATGGGCGGACATTTCATATATTCTTTTATCTCCTCAAACGCTTTTTGTTGTACATCACTCCATTTAAATTGTTGATCATTTTTCAACTTCAACATGGGAGAAAACGACAGAACTCTCTCTAACAAATTTGAAATAAACCTCCTAATAAAATTGATTTTGCCAAGCAAAGATTGTAACTCTATTTTAGTAGTCGGGGGCACTGCCTCATCAGTTGCTTTTATGCTTCTTTGACCAACTTAGATTCCTCTCTCGTGGATCATGAAACCCAAGAATTGTCTAGCTGATACTTCAAAGGCACACGTATTAGGATTCATCTTTAGACCATGTCTTCTTGTGCATTCTAGTGTCTCCCACAAATTAGCTAGATGCTCCTTATACCCCTTGGATTTTATCCTCACATCATCAATGTAGATTTCAACAATCCTACCGATCAACTTATGAAAAATATAATTCATTGCCCTCTAAAAAGTTGCACCGGCATTCTTCAGACCAAAGGTCATCACAACCTACTCAAATAAACCAATTGCGCTAGGGCATCTGAAAGCGGTCTTTGCTATGTCTTCCTCAGCCATGAAAATTTGGTTATATCCTAAATTGCCATTCATGAAGCTAATAACCTTGTGCCCGACTGCTATGTCTACCAACATATCAGCTATCAGCATCGGATAACCATCCATGGGTGTGGCCTTATTCAGATCTCTGAAATTGATGCAAACTCTTAATTTTCCATTCTTCTTATACACAGGAACAACATTCGATATCCACTCTGCATATCGGCATGGTCGGATAAACTTTGCTTCCAGTAACCTTTTAGTCTCCTTTTTGATATCATCAAGTACATTTGGGTTGAATCTCCTCGGAGCTTGTTTAAACGGCCGATATCTAGGTTTGATTGGCAATCGATGTTCAACAATCGATCGGTCTAGACCAGGCATCTCATAGTATTCCCAAGCAAAACAATCTTTAAATTCCTTTAATAAATCGACCAACTCTTGCTTATACTCAGGATCCACCTTGGCACTTACATACGTCGGCCTAGGCCTATCTCTAGAACCAATATCTACCTCTTCTAATTCATCATCCGACGTGAAGCCATGTCCTAGTTTGCCATCTGTACCACCTATTGGATTATCCATTAAAACAATTTTTCAAAGCTGGCTGCTTGGATCGACTGTTGGCTTTCATTATTGATTCTAATGAAGCCTCCTTCCCATAACTTTCCAGAAAAAAACACTCAAAGTCTTCTAGCTCCCAAAATACTGGATCGGTTGTTGCGACACTCATAGATTCATCAGCACAAACCAGCTCGACATCATCTCTATGCCATTGAATCAAATACTTATGTATGGTTGATGGCACACAACAGTTTGCATGAATCCAATCACAACCAAGGAGTAAACTGTATGACCCTTTTCCATCGATGATGAAGAACGTGGTGAGCAGAGTCTTACTCCCAATTGTTAGCTCAACATTCATTGCCTTGGGTCTTAGACGCATTACCCCCAAAATCCTTAAGCATCATGTCAGTCTTAATCAAATCTCCTGGTCCCTTACCAAGTTTACAAAAAGTGGTGTAAGGCATAAGATTGATAGAAGCACCTCCATCCACCAACATTTTCTTTATCAGTTTCCCATCAACAAAACCTCTTACATATAAAGCCTTTAAGTGCTGATACTTGACTGGCTTATCGAATATAGCCTGTTGTATAACTATCAACTTGGCAACTATTTCTTCATACTCCGATTCATCAAAATCTGAATAAACTTCTTGATCCACTGGAGCTCTAAATTCTGATGGCAACAGAAAAGCCATTTGAATATTAGTCGATGGTTGCCTTCTATTGGGTGTTTGCTTAGCACACCAAACTTGAGGTTTACCGGATGCCTGAACCTATTCCAACTCTTTGTTTCTTAGCCGTTGCACTCTTCTTTTCTGGCTTCTTGTCAGACCTCCTGGACACCATTGGCCTTCCTGCCAAACATATTTTTTTCTCATTACTTTCTTCTTCATAATCAGCCTAGTCTTGATCAACAACTCATTTTCCAAGCCAGTCATGAACACTTCTATTTTTTAAGCACTGATCCATGTTATTATGATGATATGCATCTTGAGCATGGATAGATCAGTGGTTTGCTTGAGATTGCCTAAACTCCCAATATTGTTTGCTGCACTCTGGACAGTTATTTCTAGTAGGCAATTTCAAACCTTCGTTCCAGCAATGTCTGAAGAAAGGATAATTCCAATGTGATTCAGCTTGCTTTCTTTCATACTTCTCTTTTTCCTATTGATGCTGGTATTCTTGCTCTTCTAACCAACGCTAATAATCCTTTTCCTTCTACCGCTGCCATTTATTCAACAAAATCCAAGATGTGGTACGCGGCCTTGTTGCCCCATCCTTTGACATCTCTCTATGCTCATGTCAGCTCTTTTGCTTGTCACAACGCCTTCTAATCTTTCTATATTCATCAGCCGATATTTGCATCTCAGGATCGACTATTCTAGTTTCTCTTGATCTAACAGATGTTAGGACTTTAGTCTTCCCCTTTAGCAGCCTAGCATCAACCATGTTTTGATCTTATGGGAAAGGATTATCATCAACTTTTATCTTCCAAGGCGTATCGAATTTGAGCCTTCCTTGCTGAATAGCCCTCTGTATATGCTGTCGGAAAACTTTGCATTCATTAGTAAAATGAGATGTAGCGTTATGAAACTTATATAACTTCTTATTCTTCAACTAATCAGGGGCAACATAACATGATTATCAGGCAACTTGATCTATCCCTTCTCAGGCAAGAAATCAAAGAGTTTGTCTGATTTTGTGACGTCAAAGTCATAGCTCTCTTTGACTCATCTTTCCTAAGGATTTGGCACTATTACTATCTTCTTACCCCAATTCCATTCGGCCACTGCAACTTCTTCTTCCTCATCATCCTCATAGCAGTCATCGATTGAATATAGATTATAGGCTTCGGCCATTGTGGTACTTTTCTAGAATCGGGTATCTCTGCACATATTCTAGAATTAGCTATTGAGCGCTGCCACTCATTGAGCCAATTGACCCAAATTGTCAAATTCTTGTCCCATCAGCTTCTCTCTCCATGTTCGCAACATTCCTTGAATAGCCAAAGCAGCTAGCTAATCATCAGTTAAGTTCAGTGAGAAGCACAAATTTCTAGTCTCTCGGAATCTCTGAAGAAACTCGATGCCCGATTCATTAGTTCTCTGCCTTATAGTTGTCAAATCGGTAATCTTCTTTTCTCCTGTCCTAGTGTAAAAATATGTATGAAACTTCTTCTCTAGGTCAGCCTAATTGGCAATGGAGTTAACCGGAAGTGATGAGAACCAAGTGAAGGCTAGCCCTGATAGGGACAAGGAGAAAAAATGAACTCGATGGGCCTCTTCAATGGATGCTTCACCCAACTGTGTAAGATATCGACTAACATGTTTTATTGTGCTTGTGTTATCTTGGCCAGTGAACTTAGCAAACTCTAGGAGCCTATAATTTGTAGGAAGAGCGACCAAATCATACCATTCTGGATATGGGCATTTATATGAGAAGGTCTGCCCTTTTGGCTTCAAACCGAACTGATTCCTCATCATCTCGGTCACTCTAAGCAATAACTCATTAGTATTTGAATTTGAATTTCTCTACAACTGCTGACCCGTCTGTGGATTAAAATTATGGGTACCTTGGTATCCTAGATTTGGAATCATGTGAAGAGTATTATAATCCATGCCATAATGATAACCTTGCGGAATCTCTATCTGCTGGGTCCTCTACTGGTTTACTGCTTGAAGTCTCTGGTTGTAAATGTTAGGATCTATATCTCTACAAATCCTTTGAATTGATGGCACTATTTTTTGAGCCAACAACGGTATGTGGACTGATGTGCCAAAATTAACCATATAGTTCTGACCTTGCCCCGCCGGCTGTTGCACATGCTGCACTGACGATCTAGGATTATACTGTATCTAATTCATAGTAGCACCTTGAACTTGCTTAGATAAACTCTAAACTACCTGGACATCATTATTACCAGCTGGTGCCACTTCTTGATGGCTAGTACCAGCTTGATTAGTCCCCTAAGTCGACGGATGTGGAATATTGTAATAAGCCGGTCTAACCTGATCAATTGGAAACCCATGAAACACCACTTTCATGGTATTGTGGAACGTGTCTAAGAAAACTTCATTATGGTTCGATATGGCATCATGGATAGATTTGTTCACAGCTTCCATGAAGAAACGCATGTCTTCAGCTTCATCTGCATCTATCTGCCCAAGCAACAGAACTCTCGGTAGTGGATATTTTTGAACAATTATATTATCACGTGTCTTGGTGTAGGACAACAAACACTTGTTCTAAAATTCTTTTATAGCTTTGCTAATGACATCTTTATCTCCATCAGATAGGTATTCATAAGGTACCATAAGGATGTCGCTGTTGTTGTAAGCCACCATGACGATTGTGGGGTCCCAATGAGCGTGCTAGAATGTGTGTCGGCACAAAAACATGCCGAGCACATGAGCAAGCCAGAAGGGTCTACTCGATGGAGATAGAGATCCACATGACTTCAACACAGGGATAATCGATCCTACGTATTCGTCCCGAGACATACGAGTCAATTTGACCCTACAATTGACAAGGAGAGAAAGTTTATCAGTAATTTAAGGTGGAACATGCCGGTCTATGCCCAGATAGTTCTAAGTGTGCCGCTTCGGGAGCAGCCATATGGGAAGAACGGTTAAATAGCTGATACGCACAGAAATCGGCTATTATGGACTATAAAGCTCGTGGGTAGGAATTGATTTTATGTTGATAGGTACAGTACACGTATATGTAAATAAGATCATCAGCTACGTGGATATTACCCGTATAAATCATTAAGCCAATGAATCTAACAAGAAAAGATATAATAAGCGAACAAATCGACTATCTAATACAAACGGATCTACAGACGCTCTGAATCTAATATGTTACCATCAATAGTGAGGTTCGACCGGATCGATGGCAGCTATGATGATAATAACAAACAAAAACCGAAGAATCCATAAAACCATCTACACTTCGATAGGCTTTCAGAAAGACATGCTATACGTGAAGACTCGATGAATCGACTAAAATAGCCAATTCAGGTGAAGAGAACTACAACGTGTGAATAATCGACTATTTCACATGGATAGACCTATGGACTCCTCAGACTCAACCTACTATCTCTAACAGTGGGGTTCGACCAGATCAATGTAGCCATGAAAAAGACAACAAATCAAACCTTTAAAGCACATAGATCTATTCACGCTTAACATAATCATGTAAACATGCTATAGGTGTTAATGCGCAAGCGATCGGTTATTTAGCCAATGTAGGCATAGCAAATAGTTAAGGTCACGCCTAATCAGGAACAAATCTACTAACTAGCATCCTCCAATCTACAGTGCTATCAGTGGGGATCGACCGGATCGTTATAGCCATAATAGTGAACCGTAGACCAGATTTAACTAACTAGCAAACCTCTCCAAGATCATACGTGCCTTAACCGCATACTATGCATGACCAAGATCGAAATAGAACAACCGATAAGACATAATCCGTTGCTCATTGTAAGGAGTATCGTGTTGTGACAAAGCAAATGACGGACCCAAAGGATATGAGGCCGATCTAAATCGATCTCGACCGAGCAGATTGATGTTGCTGCAAACTAATGACAATAAGAACATCAGCAAGATCAGTAACTTAATGAATCTACCAAAGATTGCCACTCTTAGGTAGAGCCGATAACTTGACCTTAATCTAGTTCGAGCAGTGGAGGTCGACCAGATCGATGCAACCGTACTTGAACTAGACAAGAGTCGATAATTAGCTTATACCAGAGTCACAGTGGAGGTTGACCGGATCGATGCAGTCGTACGAATAGAAGTATAAGCCATGACGGTACTTACAGACGCCGGAGGTCAGCCAAACCGATGTAGCCCTGCTCGCTGAAGAACTCACCGAGATCTACTCTACTCCTACTCCTAAGGGGTGGCCAGAGCCAAAAAAGTAAGTAACTTGCATTTGATTGATTGTGTGTCCTTTACAATAGCTGGGGTTAAATATTTATTCTCGGAACCTACGCATGAATCCTACTTAAGCACGACTCATTATAATCTTTGGCATAAGAGAAAATATTCCTAATTTAAGATAACTTGGACCCTAATCTTTCCCTTTTTATAGAGTCCAACATGTTTTTTCCCGATGCCAACCGTAGCTTTTATCGTTATCTGCTAGCACTATCTGTAGAGAGCCGATTCTAGTACTGCATTTGAATTAGCTGATACCGACCTTTATGCAATCGATTCCTCGATGACACGATCTTGGGGGCTTTCGAGTTCCTGCAATTCTTCTTCCCAAATTTTGGTGTAAACAGTAGTAGGTAGCTTGTAGTGATAGAGTTAGAGCGGAGCTCGCCTTAGAGTCCAGAAGAGTCTTCTAGTCTGGTATAGCTCCTTTGTAATCTTTTATTTAGCATTACTTTCTTTAGTACTTTACTTTGTTAAGTACTGTCAGTGTTTTATAAATCGGACTAGTAAACTTATACGATTGCCGCGCTGCTCTAGGAAGACAATGGTAGTGTGGTAGAACCACCCCAATTATATGGCTGACATGTGCCTGTCATTGTCTTAAAGACCTCTGACTCTGCACACGAAAGCCGGATAATTTAGGTAGTCTGTCGGGTGTCCTCGGGGAACCCCGCATCATCCATATTTTACAACTCATACAACATCAACATGGAGCTACCACAACATTACAACAATTGATATAACAATATCTTATATCAGAGTGTGGAAGGTTTACAATATTAGTTTACAAAACATGTTCAAGTCAAACTTAACTTAAGTTCCAAATTGTGAGTAGAATTGTGGAAGCGACTTAGGTAAAGCATCTAACGTAGAAGAGATGTCCAGATCATGTTGAACCCACTGACATGACCTCAACTAGCAGCACCAGTCAGAACCTACAACAGAGGTTTAACAAGCCCTGAGTACTTGAGGGTAATCAATAAGTCTTACCTGACTAAAAGAAAAGACTCCAAGGGTATGTAGGCTTTAAGGAAAGTTGGAAGCAAGAGTAACCTTTGCAGAAAAGCTTACTATGAGTGGATCCGTACTTTCAAGGTTTTAGCTTCATGTTAGTTATCAGTAGTATCTAGTTTGCACCTAATCTAGCTGAATCACTTCATTAGTCATCTCATCTCATCTTTTAACAGCTCATATCCATCAATACCATTATTTCATTGATTAACTACGATGTAGGTGCGAGGATCAAGTCTCCTGTTATCGTAGAGCAAATGACAATTCAAATCGATTAGGGCTAGCTAGGGTATCCTTACCACATGACATATGGAGGTCCTAGACCTACATATATCAACCTTCACTCAGATCCTCCAAAATGTGAATGGGTCTAGTGCTACCCGAGATCACAGTATTCCACCTCCCTACGTCGTTCGTCCATGATGGATTCACAAGATGTGTACACGCTACTCTCACCATGCTTCCACTCCCAGCACATAGTTGTCCTTTCTCATAATGGAATAGCTGAGGTATTAGGCTTACCAGAGTATGTGGCTAGTACTTACAAACATCTTGATCCAAGGGCCAACAACGATCGGTCCTTAACCGACACAGGCAGGGCACTACATCAAGACTCAAACTTGACGCAAGCAAAGAGTCCGCCCAGTCTCAGATTAAACATTATCATTATCATGGTATTCTCATGACCCATAAACAGAGCCAAGAAGAACCAAGGTAAAACCTATTTCTCGCGAATGATGAAACCATCATTCAACTTCTACCAAAGTCTGAGCATTACTAAGCATTAGAGGTATCGACCTATTCATACTAGCAGGGTATAACAAAGGATACCTGATTATCAAGGTAATCATGCAATAACGGTATTCGACCATCTTCTAATTACTTAATGCACATCTCACAAGACTTAAAGTGTAATAAAGATTTGAAAATACTAGAGAATGGTGATATGCATCAGGGCTTGCCTACGTTGTAGAGAAGGTTAGATTTCCCAGAACATCACATGGGTCAGATTTGGCACCAACACCACTGGTGGATGGACCTTCTCCAAAACTTGATCAACACGAGTCTTCTCACTCTCGTATGTACTACACGTAAGAAGTGATGCTTGCTTAATATGATGGAATGTATGCCATGATGCATGATGAAAGATGCACAAGTGCATAACAGAAGCTAAACAAAGTTAAGAAAGTTGAATACAACTTTCTTTCGTTAATGAACTAGGGTTATGGTCATAAAAGCATTTTAGTTAATTTCTATCAAGTTACTTAGTTGTCTATCATGAAAGAGATTACACTAACACGCTCCAACAAGTGATTAACATTCTTGTTAACTCCTGACCATTATAAAGAGCTTATAAAACTACACATTTAATTTAGCCATTTAATTATTGGACAGACAAGTAGATTACAATCAAATCATGAAAGCAACATTTATTATATTATACTAGTCAAGCAAGACAAGATATTTAACTAACATTACACCAAGATTAACCAAGAGGGCAAGCAAGGATCATTACTTGACCAAAACACATGCATCCACTAATTAGTTAATTGAGTAAACTATTTTATTTATTAATTAACAAGTTTATTATGAGCATAACATCAAAATGATTAAGTTGCCAAGGAACAACAAGGTGATTAGTGTTCCAAGGTCCACAATCAATATTCAAAATGCACCAAAGCCATTTTAGTATTTATAGAAACCATTTTGTTATTTTTATTAATCCATAAAAGGCATTTAAACACACTTAAATTAATTAACCAATTTATAATTATCAAAACAGTACTAAACTTTTTGTGAAGGTAGGTATTAGCATGTAAAGCATACACAAAAAGTTTCATGATGAAAACATAATTATTTTAGCCTATAAAAATCATGCAAGGTCCATTTATTTATTAATTAAAAGAAGTAATTTTTAAGCATAACAAAACTACTGATTATGGCTAATTCATATTTTTCCTAGGTAGAATACATGATAACAAGCATACACAAAACATTTCATAAATTTATTAGCTCTAAATATTTTTCTATGATTTATACAAGAAACTATACATTTAATCATTTCTGAAATTCAGAAATCATCAAAATTCTTTTGTTACCTAGCCCTTCTCTACCCACCGTTACTCATGTGCGAGGCCAGGGTCAAACCTGACCCTACCCACCCTTGACCGCGCGATGGCTGGCGGGTCAGCCTTGCATCTCGCCGGCGGCGAGCTCTCCGGCCACGCGAACCTATCTAGGGAGTCAGTTAACCGAATTAGGGTTTGGCTTGAGCTCTACGTCGGCCATGGAGGTGCGGCGTTGCTCAGCATGGCGGTGCGATGGAGCTCTGGCCGCTTGAGCCCCTAATCGGCCTAACTACTACATGAGATGGCTTCACGGAACTCACCTCAATGTGCAAGCGTGACAGTTGAAACGGAGATGGAGCAGGGATGGCTGGCGGCGGTGATGGTGTCCGCGGCGGCATGGGCTAGCGATGAGGTCATGCTCCGATGTGATCTGCATGGTAGTGATAAAACAAAAGGGCCAGTGAGCATCTCGGCAACAAAGGGAGTTCAAAACACTAAGGACGAGGGCAGGAGCTGCAGTGGAGAGGGCCGGCCACGGTGAGGTGCCCGTGGCGGCCATGGCGGCTCGTCACGACGGGAACAGTGAGCGCGGCTGGTAGCGGTGGAGAGAGGTGGCGCAAGCGGGGGCTTAGGCAAAGTGCAAGGATGAGACAATGCTGTGCGTGCGAGCAATTGGGTGAAGGGTGAGCGGGTGCGGTGAATTTCGTCGGCGAAGGGAGCTCGGTCAGTGGTGGAGCAAAGGAAGAGAAGAAGGAGATGGCGACCGGCGTGGCTTAAGACGGCGTGGGCGAGGCTTCTGGGCGAGCCAGTAGCTGCTTGACCATGACACGCAAGCAGCTGCATGTCTTGGCATGAGAGAATGGTGAGCAAGGGCATTGGGCGGTTAGCGGTGAGAAAAGGCAGCTTGCCTGCTATTGCCGGTGCACAGCAACGCCTGAATCCCAATCTTCTTCTCCTTCTTTCTCTAGATTTTGCACAGCAACAAGATCAACCCAAAGAACAAAACTTGAACATCTACAAGCCCTCTCCAACTTTGCTTAAGGAACCGATAGCAAAAACTCACTAGTTTTCAAGATCTAAGTTACCAAACATGAGCACTTTGAAACTGAAATAGACATTCAGTCTAGGGTTTTCAAATTCAATTTCTGATTAGCAAACTTTGGAAATTAATTTATGAGCAACCAAAAATCATTCATGACAACTAATTGCACATTATCAAAGCTCAACTATAGGACCAAGCAATGAAATAGAGGTTGACCAAATTTTACTTATGAAAATTCATTTATTAAATTAACCAAAACTTAAACTTTTAACTACTTTTCAGGCACTTAGTCTAAATGGCTAAGTGTGAAGGTTAGCTATTGAAGTCAATATTTGGACCACAAATTTAACATGTTTGATTTAGAAATCTCATCACTTTTTGATTTCACATGAAAGCACACACTTCACACTATAAAGTTCATTTTAACAAGATTTTATTTGTTTAAGCACATTCTCATATATAAATTCACAAAGAACCTTAATTGATATTGTTGACATTATTTCATGAAACATGTGAAACATCATAATTGCAACATAGACATGCAATAATTGAAACATAGCACATGCAACATATGAAACACCACATTTGCAACATAACAAACATCACTTATGCAACATATGAACACTAAAATTAAAACATGGAGTGCATTCTTAACAAGATGCTTGGTACTTATGCTTCATAATGCTCATGATCATGTTTTAACTGCTTCTTAACATCTGGGAAGTTACAATCATCCCCCCTTAAAGAAATCTTGTCCCAAGATTATGAAGTGACAAAAGTCAGGGTTTGAGTAATGGAAAAGGAAATGTGTCAAACACATTAACTTACAAGAAGTTCACAAAGCAACAAGGATTGGTTCGAGAATTATAACCGATATCAAAGGAAGATTGTAATTAACAAGATATTTAGGAAATTCAGGACACGAATTTCCCAAAAGAGATTTCAAGGAGAGCGAAAGCACGTTAATTATGGACTATAATGGTTCATGATCATAGACCCCGGGTTTATGATCATGCCAGCCAGGCGGAGCGGGCGAAGCTGGCTAGCAGCTTCGCGGCTGCTGCTACCGCCGCCGTGATGGCCACTGTAAACATGGAGGATATCCTCCACGATGGTGTCCAGGGGCCTTAGGTTGTACCTAGGGTCCTTTGATGAATGCAACCCTTCAGCTTATGTCCCGTGTTTCTTTTTCTTTCGCATGTCGGCTATTGATCGTGCGCATTTGAACGCCATGGTCGTGGCCTTGCTAGAGGATCGACCTACATAGTCTAGCTAGGTGCGGCTCTGTTTTTGTGACCTTAGTGTTGTAGGAGCGGTTTAGCGGCAGCACGCCTAGTGCCGTTCTCTTTTCTATAGGTCGTGATGATTTTTCGACGAGCATCGATGCGTAGTATGCCGCGGTTTAGCCCCCGCAAGTGAGCCGTGTTGTCAGGCATGTGCCGATTGACACTGGTCCCTTAGGGGCACATGCATCATTAGAGTGTCTCCTTGGCGCACACTTGTTAGGGTGTGTCATGATCTCTGGGTACAGAAAGGACTTATTGACGATTATGTACAAAATTTTCAGTGGGCTGGGAGCAGCCTTGATGCAAATACCAAGTGTCCATGCCACATGTCATGGCCTTCATTGCTCATGGTGTCTGATGCGGCAGGGCCTAGGGCTCAGGGCTTGATGAGTCTTGGAGCACACTGTGTTGCGATCCCTCTGGTGCTTTGTCGATCGTGCCATCATCGGGTCATGTCATCGCCTACCTCTCCATGCACCGCGGCTAGGGTCATAGAGTGCGGCCTTCACATGCTCCCCTATCGTGTAGGGAAGTCGAATTCGAGCTGAGCCCCCAAGAGCTGGCATGCGGCGGTCATGATGTCTTAATTCTCCCGCTCGTAGAGGTGGGTCTACTGAAGGTCGCCCCCTATGGTGATGACCCTGTAACAACCCAAAAATCCACACACCAAAAATCACAACTACAAAATTTTTTCTTAAAACCCCATGTCATGATGAGTGACATTGTAGGAGCCAACCCTAAGTGTTGCAATAGAAGTAACCCAACTGGACAATTTCATGAGCATGGCATGTCATTTGTTATCATGTTTATTTAAGTACTGACAAATGAAACATAGCATACATTGTCAACTCAAATAAGTGATTTGAAATTTTCATTTGTTTTATGTAATGTCTAACAACACCTTTAAAGAAATACACCATAAAGTAATTAATACTCAATCAAAGAATAAATGCTTAAAGAGAAAACTAATTCTATTTTTGTATAACAAAACTCCACCTAATTTTTGTTATAGAAAATAGCTAAATAAATTCCTAATACACACATATAAAAGAATGTTGTGGGCCTCACACCTAAAAACTCCAATGAATAAGGTGCACCAAATTGGAATTCAAATTTCAAAACCAAATTTGAATTCAAAACAAAGAAGAAGAAAAACAAAGTGGAAAAAGAAAAAGAAAGAAAGAAGCCTCACAGCAGCCCGGCCTGCTCAGCTTCGCGGCCCAGCCAGCCCAACCGTGCCCACCATTCCTCCCAGCGCGCGCGTGGCCCACGAGCTAGCCTAGCATGCCACGCACGCCCGCACGCCCTCCGCTTCGCCTGCTGTCGCTGCCTGCCGGGCCCGGCATGTTAGCCCTCCTGTTCATCTTCTCCACGCCATGCTCAACCGCCCGCGTGACTAAGGGCCGACAACGGTGGCAGGGGCGGGCCAGGGGGTCACGCCCGGGGCATGGCCTTGCTCCCCCATGCGCCGTGGTCACGCAACCCTGCGCCACCATTGGATGCGCCCAACACCTCTCGACCGCACGATGCCAGTCGCCATTGGAGGCATGGTGCTCGGCTATAAAGCCACGCCCGACACCTTAGCCTCTCCCTCAACCACAGCCGCCGCTTGGTGGCCCAGCAGCCGCACCGCATCGAGAGTAGAGGGCCGAGAAGGAGATCGTGAGAGGAGGATCAGAGCCCCCGCGTGCTGCCGAAGTCGCCGGAGCCGAGGGCGACACCGTCGTCGTCATCACGGTCGTGGGTCAGCACTGCATGGCTTCTGGAGCTACATGGCCACAACTCATCGCTGCACCGCCATCCCCTCTTCCACAACACCTACGGTGAGCCCCCGGTTCTTCCCCTGCTCACCGCCGGACCTTGCTACTCTGGCCATGGCGCTCCATACCGTGAGCGCGTAGGCCAAGGCCATCTCCAGTCTCTAGGCACACAAGCACAGCACACTCACATGCACGTCGCGACCACCTCCGAGCACTAGACCACCTGCCCGAGCACCAGACCACCGGCCAGAGCACTAGACCACCGTGGCCAGTACAGCTGGGAGCGCCTTGCGCCTCCCTGACTCGCCCGCCCTATTCGCTGGAGCCACGGGAAACTCATAAGCTCCGCCAAACATGCTCTTGTCCACCACCATAGCCTGACCACGCCACACCGACGAGCGCCGCCATGCCAAGCCGCCGACCACCGTGGCCGACGCTCTGAAAAGCCCTGTCCACCACCTAGATCCCACCCCCGTGTACGCCGAGGCTCGGCAGAGCTCTTCCCCTCCTCAATTGGGCACCAGCGCCTACGGCAAGGCTCGCCGACGAGGCACACCGCCGGTGGGAGCACGGCCATGGAAGAAACAGAGGAGGAGGGGCGAGTTGAGTAGCGCAGCCCTGCACTCGGTGCACATGAGCCGAGCCGAGGGAAAAGACGGTGGACTCGGTCCACCATGGACCCTGCCTTAGGTCCATGGACCGTGAACGTGGGTCCACCGTGAGCCAAGCTCACGCCCACAGCCTAGAAACGAAGCCCAGTAAAGGCCCAAGGTTGTGACGTGGCAGCACCACAGCATGCCACATGGCGGGCCAAGCCCGGCCCGAATCCAGCCCTATCCAGGCCCAGTTTGAACCCGGCCCGTATTGACCATTGACCGGTCAACATTGACCGTTGACCCAGCCCCACATGTCAGTGACACGGACACTCTAGACCCACATGTCAGATGCTGATGTCATGCTGACGTCACACGGGACCCACACGTCAGAAGCCAACACAGCGGGGGTGATGTCATGCTGACGTCACGATGACATCAGCTGCTGACATCAGCAGCCCTGGCCCCACACATCAGTGACCCTGACCGTTGACCGTAGATCGTTAACCATTGACTCGCCATTGACTAATGTTGACTTTGACCGGACCCACATGTCAGCGACCCAAGGGCCCTAGACCCACCTGTCGGAACTGGTGACGTTGATGACGTCATGCTGACGTCAGCTGGACCCCACCTGCCAGCTCAGAACCGAGACGCTGACATCATGCTGACGTCAGCATGCCACGTGGACCAGTCACAACATGACACGTGTCAGCCTAGGATTAATTCAGCCTTTTCCCATTTTTAGAAATGATTTAAACTTCGGAAAAATCATAACTAATTCATATGACCTCAGAAAAATACGAAACAAGGACCAAAATTCATCTAAAATCGAGCTCTACGCAATGAACCCATGTTTGAGTGCATTTGGCTCTTTTGAATTTTCATTGCTTCTTTGTGCTATTCTATAGACGTCGCTAACGCGACTATAATACGATCGTTGCAGACTCAGAGGAGAACCAGACAGATGAGGATCGTGAGTACCGTTAGGGGAACGGAGATGACTACACTAAAGGTGCCACATCCCACCCAATTTCGTAGCACCTATTACGCATTGCCAATATAGAACTGCTATTGCTTACTTTATAGTTGTAATCACACTGTGATAGGACTTGCATGGTAGTATGCTTTCTTGATGGCCTTTACCTTGACGCAACCTTACCCCTGCATACCCTGCTATTAGGCTAGACACACGCTTACTGCTATATATTTCATTACTTATACTTCTACTACGCTTATACTACATGCGTGGTGGAAACTGGTGTTATCTGGACTATGGGGAGAGTGCTGTGTGTGTGACTTGGGTGTGTGGAGGGTGAGGGTTGTGTCGACCAAGTTGGAGTATACGACGAGCCTGGGGCAAGTCTTGCCATGGGGTGCTACCTAGGCACCCCTAGAAATGGATACCTATGGTGGGTAAATGGTATATGAGGTGGTCCTAGGTGTGAACCTGTGATGGGAGGAGCCCGGGATGGAGGTGCTGTGGTGGCA
This sequence comes from Miscanthus floridulus, assembly GCF_019320115.1. Taxonomy (NCBI): domain Eukaryota; kingdom Viridiplantae; phylum Streptophyta; class Magnoliopsida; order Poales; family Poaceae; genus Miscanthus; species Miscanthus floridulus. The sequence continues at coordinate 226,265,993 of NC_089587.1, read as the reverse complement.
TGGTAAACAGAAACCCTAATGGAGACATTCTAGCTTGGTCATCCCTAAGGACTTACTAGTACTCAGATTCGCCAGGAAGCCTTACGTACCACTCGCCCTATATGGTACGGGACGGCCGGACTACTTGGTAGGATATTGCCACTACTGCTAGGTTGATAGCGGACAGTGTAAGGAGGTATGGGGCGTGGAGGATTTCCCCCACACCCTTCCAAGACTTCATGGAGACCTTGTGGACCCGGCTCATGACTCACTATTTCAGCCACCCCAGACTAGACTTGGGGTGTACTAGGGCTAAATGGTAGAGTTGCATTATCCTAGGCTAGCAAGCGGCCGGAATCAGCCCAGTTGACGACGGTCAGCGAGGAAGGCGGATCTTGTGGTTATGTAAAACCTCTGCAGAGTGTATGGTTGATCGATCGATACATGTGCCGACTTGTCGGCTATGGACCTTTCCTATGTTTCACTTAAACTAGATAGTGAGATGAGTCCATCTCTTCTTCCCCCATGAGAGTGTCAGTCGTAGCCAGGGGCTACGGGCCTTGAGACAGTGCCAAGAGGGAGTTGTCCTATCGACTCAGTGATGGTATGGTTATAGTATGGTGATGGTGTGGTGATGGGGGGTATATCGATCCTAGGATCGAAACCTGGCTCAGAAAAGGGAAAGGGGTGGATGGAGTGTGGGAATGGTGTTAAAACTTGACCAACTATTATTATATACTTGATATGCTACTGCATAGGAAGCCCCAGCCTTATAGGTTCCTTTGATTATGTCCAACTTGCATCCAATTTCCACAAAGCAATGCTCATAGGGTTGGGAGTGGCCAGTACGAATCGTACTGATAAATTTTGGCACATAGGTTCTGCTGAGGAGTATAGCTCCGAGGAGTTTGACGGATGAGGGGTTCGTGCCTACGCTCAAGTTTGGCGATCTTATCTTCAAGCTGTTCTGAATGAATGCTACTTTTGATTCTGCCAATGCGGCGATGTAATAATTTATGTATTTCCGCACTATTTGCACTCTGATATTATTGTTGTATGGATGTGATATTCGACTGGAATTTGGGTAATATGATCTACAATGATCTTATTACACTTCAACGCTATGGATTTCCCTTTGCGGAAATCAGGGTCGCTTCAGACCCCATGAGGGCCGGCATCTTGAGCTTCTGATAGGTGTAGTTGGGGACAGTCATGAACTTGGCATAGCATGGACGGCCTAGGATGGCGTGGTAGGCGCTAGGAAAGTCTGTTATCTCAAAGGTGAGCATCTCCGTGTGGAAGTTGGCTCGACCCCCAAACGTTACGGGTAAGTCGACTTGACCGAGAGGGATGGCTTGGAGCCCAGGTATGACTCTATGGAACAAAGCACCGGATGGTCGTATAGTTGACCATGAGAGCCCCGTGGTGTCATAGGTCTCAGCGTAGAGAAGGTTGAGGCCACTCCAGCCATCCAAGAGGGAAGATAGGTGGGTCTTGCTAATAATCGGGTCGACAATGAGGGGGAAGCGTCCTGATTGTGGAATGTGGTCGGGGTGATCCTTTCTATCGAAGGTGATCGCGATTTCTAACCATTTTAGGAAAGCCAGGGCGACTTCGCCCAGGGCGGCCGCGTTGACCTCCCTAGCTGTGAGCTTCTACCGATGCCTAGACTCGTATGCCATTGGTTCACTGAAGATCATGAGGCACCCTCTCATGCTAGGATACGCATCCCCCTTCTCTTCATTGTCAGCGGGTCTAGACGGCGTGCCCGTGTTAGTCATCTTGTAGTCGCCGCTGAAGTAGCGGTTGATGTGGCCGCACTTTTCGTGTGTGTGCTTGACTAGATAGCCATGATTGCGACACGGCATCTTGACTATCTTGTCGAAGCTAACATGGCTGAGCTTGCTAGTTTTATGCTTATGAACCCTATCGATGGCTTCGATGAACTTGCTATCGCAGTGCCTCCAACTATCCTTCTTGTCTTTTATTCACCGATTGCGGTCCTTAGCCTCATCTTTGGGTTTAGCTTGCACCTTGCCCTTGTGCTTGCAAAAGATTGCATGGACGGCCTCCTCACCAGAGGCATGACTTATGGTGAGGTTGAGCAACTCCTGCGTCGTTCATGGTTTGTAGTGCCTGAGCTCGTGGACAAGTGCTTTGTTGGTAGTGCCAGAGATGAACGCTCCGATCATGTCCACATCCATGATGTTGGGAAGCTCGTTGCACTGCTTGGAAAAGCAGCAGATGTACTCACGTAGATTTTCTCCCGACTTCTGCTTATAGGCCTTGAGATCCCAGGAATTCCTAGGGTGCACATACATGCCCTAAAAGTTTCCCACGAAGATGCGCTTGATGTCTGTCCATGAATGGATGTTGTTCATGGGGAGATGCTCGAGCCATGCTCGGGCACTTTCTGCAAGTTAGAGCAGCAAGTACTGTATGATGAAGAGGTCGTCGTTTGCCCCGCCTACTCGACAGGCGAGACAAAAGTCCTCTAGCCACACGGCGGAGTTGGTGTCCCCGGAATACTTGACAATGTTCAATGGTGTGTGGAAGCATGCCGGGAATGGCGTTTACTGGATTCTTTTTGCGAATGCCTATAGCCCACAGGCATCCAGGCTTGGGCTGCGTCGAGCGCCCCACACCCTAGGGTGTTGGCCATGGTTATCTAGGACACTATCACCATAGTGTAGCTTGTCTTTGCCCGCCTAGTTGGGCCCAGGGTGCCTAGCGCCTTGAGTTGGGCAAGCATTGTGATTTCTGATGTGATGGCTGCACGCTAGGGAGGGTTCCCGCCCGTGTGTTGTGTCGCTATCATCTAGTCAGAGCGTGTTTGGCGTGTGGTGCCCCTTTGGGCGCTGTGTGCTGATGAGATGTGCACAAAGCTGGCTATAGGGTGCTGCCTCTCTGTGGAGCTTTGGGCCTGCTGCTCCATCGTGGTTTCTAGCAGCTCCTACAGCTCCTGATGGATGCCTTTTCCCTCATCGGTAGAGGGTTAAGGGGCCATCCGCATGACCATGGTAGCTGCTATGATGTTCTGGCTAGCACGAGGGAAGACTAGTGTCTCCCTTCTACCCTATTGGATCTGGTCGTGAACATGGCGCACTCGTGCCCATGCCCCCTCAGCGTTGAGGTGTTGAGGGATAGGGCACATGTAGTCACTGTGTGCATCGGCCAGACCAGCTTCTCATGCCCTGGCTCACTCTAGGAGCTCCTAGTTGTACTCAGCCTATTCCCCGAGGGTGCGTGATATCAAGTAGGCATCATCCTCCATGTCCTCCGTCGGTGCTGCCCCATCCTCCGAGAGGTGTAGCATGTTGCATTCCCTCGGCGGAGGACAGCTTCCCTCGAAATTGGACTCGAAGTTCGTGTTCTCAGGGGTTGCCAACAAGAGGTCATAGAGGGACTTTGGGTCCTGCTCCATCATCCCCATGAACCTAGGGGAATCCGGCATCGTTGTGCGGCCATTACAGATGGCCAGCTCTCACTCGAAGAGAGCGATTACATCCCTCATCATGAAGGGCAGTGGAGTTTTTGTGTTCTAGAATTTGGCTTCTGGCGGCAAGGGCCCACCTTCGGAGAGTTGGGCAAAAGTGTTTGCCAACATGTAAAACACGCGTCGGTTTAACTCTGGCTCAGGGGTCACCCCAAGAGATGCATTGATCCTACATGCTAGCGCACCAAAGTTGATGATCGCACCTCCGGCTTGCCCCGGCCCATGATCAGGCATCGAGATGTGTGACGGAGCTACATTCTCTTTACTTAGCCATAGCTGACCCAGGTGGTCGACTATGAAGTCTAGGTCCCCAAAGCACAGAGCTTGACTAGGGATAAGACCATTAATGGGAGCTGGCCCATCAATATCGGTGAACTCAAGGCTTCCGAATCAGATGTGGCCATTGGGGGCCACGCTAAGAGCAAGGCCAATGTGAGTGCAAGGAGCCATCGCTTCCTTCTCAATAATCGAGAGTGCATGACTATCCCATACCTGGCGCACCAACTATCGATGTTTCGGAAACTAGACTAGTAAACTTATACGATTGCCGTGCTGCTCTAGGAAGACAATGGTAGCATCCAATAGACCCGAGGATTTATACTGATTTAGGCTAGAGCCCTACGTCTAGTCCTAGAGAAGATCGAGTGCGTGTTCCCCACTTGAATGCTCTAAAGTTCTTACAATGGGGGTGCAAGAATGGTGAAAGAGTTGGTAGAACCTATGTTAGACGAGGGGCAACCCGAAGAGAAGCTCCAGGAGCCCTACTGCTATGAATGGAATGGTAGAGGATGAAGAATGAGAATGTGTCCCGAGGTGGGAGCCCTGGCTGCCCTTATATAGAGTTCAGGGCCAGGGCTTGTTACAAAGAAGAGGTTCACCTAACCGAAGGGTCAAGAGCCTAAGGGAGGTCGTAGCTAACTTGGCTTGCAAGGTACATCATCTTCTAATGCTCTCCTAGGTGTGGCTATCATCATGGTCTTGTGGCCACATCATGGTAGGATCTAACATGGTGCTACTGTGCTGGTCGTGGCAGCACTATAGCCATGGTGATAGTTCATCAACTGTCCTACGCGATGTGGCATCCATCATGGTCTTCGTCATTGTCTCTAGGTTCCCCAAGGCATCGTACTCATAGTAGGAAGCCACCCTAGGTCATTGTTCACCTAGTCACTTCACGAGGCTGAGGGCCACGACCCTAATCATGGGGGTCGGGGCTTTCAACCAGCCTGGTTGGCTTCTGCACTAAGACCCTTGTCATGGCTCCCATTCCACCGCGGGTAGGACTGTATACCTACCTAGTTGGGCCATATCCGGTTGGCGGTCATCGTACCCATCGGTACCACCTCGAGATGGTGTTGTCTTGTCCGTGTAGTGTGGCACAGGGTTGGCGTCTGACCAGACTGAGGTGACCGCTATCACATTGATCTTTGCGGGGTCAGCGTGGCATGCTTGCCTTCATCAGAACGAGCACATCACATGGGGCTCGACCTCTCCCCGTCTCTCCTAGTGGTCATAACAGAGAAGAGGTCACATATTTGAGCATTTACGTGGCCAATGTTGGAGGAAGGGATCGTGATTGCCCTCGGCCTTAGCGCCTAGCCTACTTTGCTCTGCTTTTGCTGGGCCTCTGTTGTTTGGGCCTTTGCTAGCTGTTGTGTTGTGGGCCATGCAGCCTGCTAACTAATCGATGCCCTGAGACACCCCGGGGTCATGACCCCAACAAGTACTTTATTCGGTAATATAGCTCTGCTTAGTTCAAGTCCGGTCTTGCTCTTGTTTAACATTAGTGAGCCTAGGTGCTTGTTCTCTGGCATTAGCATCATAGTTATTTTATTGTTTAGTTTGTTCATCGTTAGTACTTGTTCTACCATCTGGTTAGGGTGCTTCGATCTTATTTCACCAAAGTTCAGATTGAAGCAGCGAGTTTATAGATTAAGCGTGGTGCTTATGCTATATCTTGCCTGTAGGTATGGCTAGATCCCTAGATAGATTGTGGTAGTTGGCATGTGCTGACAGCCCTATCCTTCCTTTGTATTCCACCACGTTGGGTCTAGTTATTAAAATGTAGGGCTCGTTGTGCTTTGTGCCTGATTAAATTCAGGGCAAGTACGCCCCTTGTACTAAGGACGTTCTCACTATCATTAATTTACCTTTGTTGCTTAAGATTACTTGCTCTACTCTTACACTCAGCTACACTACACTTCTAGCTACCTCTGCTTGTGTGACATTACCTTTTCCATCACCCATCAACCCCGCATTGCTGAACCCACTTACCTAGCCTACCTAACCATAGTTCCCAAACATGACCATCCACCTTGATTTGGGAAAATATAAATTCGACACTTGGTTCTCACCAAGCGAAGTGCTACACGATAGTTCTGTGCCCTTGCGGAATCTCCTTTCCTATATACACACATACGAACCATCAACAACCATCAATCCATCCCAATCAAAGAAACACAACTCCAAAGATCATCCACAAATGATTCAAGTTGATTTGGTGATCTATAGTATGGTTGGATGCTCACATAGATCTATGGACCCATATCTAGCATGTTGTGCTCCAATTACAACCAAACCTCATACACACATTGTGTACCCACGAAGGAGCCACCACACGAAGCAGGGAGGGCCCAGCCACCAGTGTCAGGTCAACTGACCTGGGCCATGTCGCCTGAACCTCCAAGAGTGTTCCACCAACTCTCCTTTGGATACATGCAAACTAGCACAATTCCACTCCATCTGAGCCGTGCAAGGGGTCGGTTTGATCCAAGGATTAGGAAGAACCTTCATTTGGATTCATGGGCCCACACTTCACCTAACTTCTCTCTATAAATAGGAGCTCTCACTCTCATTTATAATCATCACACACAACACTCAAGGGTGCCCCCTTCCTCATTTATCATAGTAGTAGTAGTGTAGTTGGGAGTTAGAGTGAGTACGTGTTTAGCATATTAGCCATCTTAATATTCAATGTGAAGCTCTTGTATCCTTAGCTTAGCCATCTTCTCTACTTTACTGTATAGCTGTCACATCGCAAAATTTTAGTTTTGGGATGTCACTAGAAAACACAAAAAAGAAACAATTTTTTTAATGTTTTGTAAAACTTTTAAACTTAGTTAAGTTGTTGACAATTTAGATAAAGTAAGATGTGAGTTTATAATTTTTTTGTAATTTAACTTAGGTGGTTGATGTATTCATGACTCTGTATGGTGTTTATGTATGTAAAATGAGTTTAAATATTTTCAAGGGCACTTAGGGTTTTATCAAGATCAAATCCTAGACAATATCATCTTAAGTGTTCAAAACCCTAAAACTCTATACTCCCAATACCCCATAGGTGATGATGGGACATAAAAGTTTGGTTAGAGTAGACAGTCGCGTGACGCGGCCACCACCACACCACTGTGGCACTATCCAGCGTCCACATCACTATCCACGAGAACCGCGCTACAATCAGCCACAGTCGATCGGCCACGGCAAACAATGGCATTCTTGTTGCTTGATGTCATGGCGGTCGACCCACCACCTCTGAAGCATGACTCTGATTCAGCATCACACGCTGGAGGAGGCGTGAACGCCCATCACGGGTCGATGGAGGTGGAGCACAAGAAGTTTTTGCTTGGTTGCCAGGAGATCCCCTCAATAGCATGTGCCGCATGCCATTTTGCCCCAAGGATGGCTGGGGCCCGGCAAGACATCACTAGAGGGCTATGCCTGCGTCTACAAGGGCATGCTCGATGGTGGAGTGCGCTTGCTGCTCCATGAATTGTACACAAAGATCCTTCGGCACTATAGCATCGCACCCAGCCAGCTCATGGCAAACGCCTGGCACGACCTGGCTGGCTTTGTCCTTTTATGCGAACCCTAAGATCCTCGTTTGTAAACTTAGGTTGTACGTACAATTGATATGTTCTTCAAAAAGCGCCCTATAGTCATATTAATTCCATAATATCCTTGTGATTTGAATCTCTTTTAAATTGTGGGCGCTGGTGGTGGAGGAGGTTTGTGTGTGTTTCAAAAGGATAGTTTCCCATTTGGATTGGATTGGACTATTGGAGGGGCAGGGCCCAAGTGGCATCGGCTGGTTGGGCACTTCTGTCACTCTCACTCGATGTGGGACTAGCATGGAAACCTAACTATGTTTATTGGTTTTTTTATTTTCAATACATGGAAAACATGTCATCTTGCCTCAGTACTCGTTTTATCTGAAAGTGGAAGTGAAGAAGCACACTTGGTTCTATACTTTTATATTATAATATCATACTAGAAAATACTAGTAAAAGAGAAGTAGAAAAAAACTTGGTATTATTTTATACTAGAAAATAATAGTAAAAGAGAAGTAGAAAAAACTTGGTATAGTAGAACAGAAGTAGAAAAAAAGAGAGAAAATAATCTATAGGATTTGGATTGGTGCACCAAAATGAGATGAGAAGATGGCAGGGGTGGATGCACGAGTGGCGTAACTAGAGTAAACTGGCAGCACACCATGACAACAACAACAGCCTCAACATATGGAGAATTAAGCCACCCACAAACTCCACCATGACAACGACACCTCGCTGTCGATGGGAACGTCGCCTACCACTGAATGCATAAACTCCACCATGACAACAGCAGCAACCTAGGGTTGGTGGCACACCATGACAACAACACAAAAATCTACAGGATTTGGATTGGTGCACCAAAATGAGATGAGAAGATGGCAGGGGTGGGTGCACGAGTGGCGTAACTAGTGTCAATTGGCAACACACCATGACAACAACAGTGCCTCAACATATGGAGAATCAAGCCAGCCACAAACTCCACCATGACAATAACACCTCGCCGTCGACAGGAACATCGTCTACCACTGAATGTACAAACTCCACCATGACAACGACAACGGCCTAGGGTTGGCAGCACACCATGACAACAACATCTCGCTGTCGGCGGGAACGTCACCTACCACTAAATGCACAACGCGGATAAATCCTTGAAAAATCGCTTCTATGGGGAGTCGAGCCCAGAAACTGAGGTGATAATGAGACTCTTGTAATCACTAAGCTACAGGTCATTTCGCATTCCACATCAATAATTGTTATTGCAAATAGGATGAGTGCCAATATAGTCGGCATGCCACCAGCCCACCACTGAGCTATCATCAGTAGAGAACAGACTTTCGGTTCAGCACATTAGTCTCGGTTAGAATTGGGCCCAGCACTAATGTAAGCATTAGTCCTAGGTCCAAATTTCTTGTGTGTTGAAGGACCCCCCAGGTTGGTAACAACCAACCGGACTAAAGGGCCGTGACTCTATAGTCCCGGATGGTGTTATCAACCCGAACTAAAGATCCTCAGACAAGTTAGTTCAAAAGAAAAGCATCCCATTTGAAGTCACATGTGTTGCAGGGCCGGCCCTGAGGGGGCAAGAGGGGCGGCCGCTCCAGGCCCCTAAAGCCAATGGGCCCCTCAAGTATGTACTGTTATATAGATAATTAGTAGCTGGCCCAAAAATGAAACTATCGAAGACTAAACTAGGCCACACGTCCGCACAGAGACAGAATTCATGCAAATTAGAATCTAATCAGTTCACACAGAATTGATGGCATGAGTAGCGACGCCGCTACAATTTTTCTAAATTAATTTCTAAATACAAAATCCGTCTATCCATCAGGTTACAGTATTATTATTAGTATGTGATGTGAAGACTGATCGTGTAAATGTCGAACTAGTAGTTACTAGTATTATTATTATTCAAGTTGGCTATAGTGTTGAGTGAAAGAACCTTTTTAAAATTAAAATTGTTAAAAATTGTTGGAGATCTACAATATTTCTCTGTTTTAAGAGAGGTTAAATAGTTCGGGGAAGGAATTTTTAGATGAGATCAATATTGATGTCATCGTCAGCGACTTTGCAACAAACGTTAGAAGATAATTTTAAGACAATTTAATGTGTACCGTTTTATGTTTTTAGTATTTTGATATCATAGGGCCCCGAGTGTTTAGTCTGGCTTCAGGTCACGAAATCCTCACGACCGGCACTGATGTGCTTTGTAGGTGGGGTGGAAAAGTACATGTGAGGAAATGCATAAGGTCTTGGGTTCAAATCCCACAAGAGACGGGGATGGGATACATTATTTTTTTAATGCTTTAGTCCCGGATTACCGACCGAGACTGAGTTCAATTTTCTATTAGTGTATAAACGGGTCGGGCTGTACCAGGCCTGTTTAAGAGTGGGCCCTATGGGCAGACAAGTGAAGCTGTGAAGCCATATATATATATTTTTAAGAAAACAACAAGTCAAGCCATAAGACGAAGCACTTTTCTCCTAGCTATAAAATCCAAGCGCAAGCTTACAAAGAGCTGCTTTCAGAACAAGTCCAGCTGCAGGCCAAGCCGAACAACTTGATTGATTTCACGTTGCTAAAAAAAACTTGATTGATTTCACTATAATATAAACAAGTCCATTTTTTATTTGCAAAATAAAAAACTCCTTGAAATCTTGAATTCACTGCAAAAGAAGTAGGAACAACAACAGTTTAGGGCTTGAGGCCGGCAGAATGACGAGAAGAAGCATTAACAAGAGTAACACACAAATCAATGTACACTAAGCTCCCCATTATCATACTCACCGTCTTGCGCGCGTTTCTTTGTCGTGTTTGACCATATATCATATGCGCCATTTGCATCGCATTCGCATCTGATGACCAGATAGACTAGATCCTCGGCCGGCCGGCCCAAAGCAGCAAGTAGCTTCTGCTTGCTCGTGTCGTCGTCTCCACGACGGCAGAGCGAGAGGTAGCAGCCTCAGAGATTATTACCAAGCCTAGCTAGGTAGCTAAACCCTACCTTGCTCCGGACTCTACTGTCTACTCTGACAACCTGATCATCACAAGCACATGGAGTTGGGGCCAGAGAGGAAGGACGACGAGGGTGCAGCTGCACGGGCGTCGCCATCGTCGTCGTCCCCGAGCTGCGAGGCCGACGACGACAAGGATCTGCCGAAGCAGCAGCAGCGGGACATCGGCGGCGGCGGCGGCGACGACGACGACGACGACGAGGGAACAAGGCAGCCGTACAGGTGCACTTTCTGCAGGAGGGGTTTCCCGACGGCGCAGGCGCTCGGCGGCCACATGAACGTCCACCGTCGGCACAGGGGCAGACCAGCAGCAGTGTCCGCCGGCGCCGCAGCGGGAAGCAGCGCCCCCAGTGTCTACGACTACGACCAGCAGCCGTGCTCGACGATGACGACGTCGACGACGCCCGTTCTGGCGTTCGCTCGACAGGCTTCGACTCAGCCGGCGGCTGGCGGTGTGGCCGCGTTGCAAGCCCAACGGAAGCCGCACGAGCTGCTGCCTCTGTTCGGCCGCGGTGACTGCTGCGCTGCCGGCCGTGGCAGTGGCGCGGCCGCCGGAGATGTACGAGAAGATCGCTACTTCGCCATCGCCGAGGAGGGGGATGGAGGGGAGGTGCTGGACTTGGAGCTCAGGCTTGGAGGTGCAGGATCATGACCTCACGATCGAGTATTCAGCTCATCCACCGGGCCTTGTAAGAGAAAAGCTCAAGTGACGTGACTCCCCTCCGCCTGCCCCTGGCGGCCACCCCCTGCCACCGCCGCCGGCGCCCGCCTCCCCCTCCCCTCCCCTCCCCTCGGCCCCCCTCCCCTCCCCTGCCCAGCCGCGTGCGGGGGATGGCACGTGCGAGGCCGCCGAGCCATTCCCGCCGCCGGCGGAGCCGGATCCGGCACCCACAGCCCCCCCACGACCAGATACGGCGGCCAAGGCCCCATCCCCGCCTCTGGGTGCCTCTCCACCTCCACGGGCTGCTCCCTAGCGCTGTGGCCCACCGCCGCCGCCGGCTGCATCTCCTGCACCCCGTGAATTTGGGCAGCAGCGGATCCTGGGCCCGCCGGTGGATCCGGCGCCCTGCTCCGCCTCCAGCGACCATGGCTCGCCCATCTCTCCCGACGCCGCACCCTTCTACCCCAGTGGTGCCTCGGAGGGCTGCTCCAAGTTCCACCGGTGGGCGGACGATGGCTTTCACGACGACTACGACGATGAGCCCACGCCGATGGCCTCACCAACTCCCTACCTCGACGCGGTCCGTAGGCCGTCGCGCGGGGACCTTCTCCGGTCAGGGAGCCGGTGTCGTCCCAGGCTCCCGCTCCAGGGGGCAGTCCTGGCGGTGGTCGCACGCTCGCTAGGCGCTCCTTGCGGTCTCGTCACAGGAGGCAGCAGCGTGATCCCCGCGGTGCTCCTTCCCGTGGGGAGAGGATTGCGGGTGGCTCTGGCATGGCCCGGCATGTGCCGACTCACCTGAGACTCGGAAAGCGAGTCCCCGAAACCCACCGGCACCGCTTCTCTGCGCCCGATGCGGATCTTGGGTGCCGCAAGCACAGGCACAGGCGCAAGGGAAGGCATCACCGGCCCAGTCGATCCGGCGCGAACGAGGCTTCCGTGCATGGGCGTCGTCGACCAAGGCGTGCGAGGCCGAACGTCGGTCCTGGGACTCATCGCTCCGTTCCGGCGATGGAGACCCAGGTTGTGGACCGGATTTTGGTGCACCAGCGGCTGGGTCCTCGCCGCAGGTCCACTGCACCTGACGCCGATGTGCCAACATGTTAGGCCCAGCGCCCGGCACACCCCACCGTCTCCTCGTCGCACCCACCGCGCAGGGCATCTCCGGCGGATGCGGTGGGGTTACTGCATAGCCAGCTTGGCCCCTACCGAAGGGCCTCCTCGCCGGATCGTGATGGGTGGCAAGAGGTGTTTGGCGTCTCAAGCTCGTAGTACCATCGTCAGGTTCAGCAGGTCGTTGCCAATGACCTTCGGGGCTGGTGTCATCGACGTCGCCGCCTCCAAGACGCGCTACGCGATAGGTGCCTCAACTGCCTGTCATACACCCACAGGGTTGCCACCTGCCGTCTGCCGCCGAGGTGCTTGCACTGCCATGAGTTACAGCACCTGGCCAGGGACTGCAAGCAGCCTCGTGCTCGGCCAGTGGACGGTGGTGGCCAGCGGCGGAGGCCTCCTATAGCTGCTGGTATACGTGGCCGGCCACGACCGCTTGCCCGGGACCTTACCCCGGCCACCCGCCAACGGTGGTCCGGTGGAGGCAGGGTACAGCCGCGCCTGCGTTGTCTGCTCCAGCGTCTAGTCGGCCGAAGGCGACTACGGCGGCGGTGAACGAGGCGGCGGTGGACGAGACGCCGGACACAGCCGGTGCTACACAACACCGACATCCACGGCGACGGTGTAGCCGACCGCGGCAAGGCCACCGGCAACGCTGCGGCGCCAGGAAACCACTGCACCAGCAGCTGTGCTACCAGGGAGGGTCACTGTGACCCCACCGGCAGCTCCGTTGCTCGGACGACGGACCATGGTGCTTCAAGTGGCACTGGTGAGACCGTGCCGGACAACGTCGTTACTGCCAGCTGCGGCCAGCGACACCAACGACGAAGGCGTCTAGGGAGGTTGGCACGGGCCACTCCAACAGCGCCGGGCGAAGCTTCTACCTGCTGCTGCTGCCTGCTTTCCTGAGCCAGACCCGCTGGTCTTGGAGCCCTGCGTGGCGCGGGGCCTCCCGCGTGGGTTGACCCGATGCTGGAGGAGCTCACCGCCTCACTCGTCGCGACCCAGCCAGCGGGACCAACAACGTCTTGCTGCCCCACTACTCCGGCGGGCGCCTCCCTAACGACGGTTTCGCCACCGTTGTCGCCTGAGCTAGAGATGCCGCAAGTTACGCCACCTAGGATGGGACAGCACGGCGTTGCGGATCAGGCGGCCGTTTCTGCGCCAACGCGGGTTGGCCATCCTGGCGCCGACAACGCGGCGCCACCCGTATCGAGGGCCCAGTCCCTGTCGGCACAATTGGAGGTGCGGGTATGCATCCCGCTCGACACCCCGTTGCTCAGCACGCCGAGGCTGAGAAGGTCCAAGACACCTTCAAGGGTGGTGCGCCGGAGTGGGAGGCTGGCAGCTACGACCAAGGCCTCCAACCCGACTCTCCAAGCACAAAATGTGCTCAAGCAAAAGTCGGGGATCGCAGATAGGCCGTAGGGTCCGGACCCTGTGGCTTTGGACAGTCTCAAGGCCCTCTTCGCTGCGCCGTTGTCACCCTCCAAAATAGAGGCCCTTCAGGCGCTCTTCGCTCCAGGCTTCGATCCGGTTGCCATGGAGCTGAACCTCACTGGCTTCGAGGACGACGCTCTTTACCCGTTTAGCTGCTGAGCTCAGGGTCTCCGGGGGGCTTGATCCTTCACTTGGTCGGCTAAGTTTTTTCTCATGTAAATCACAACTGTGTGATCTCTGTCAGTCTTTGGCTCGGTAATAAAAAATTACCGTTCTAGCTTTAATTTGTAAAACTCTACTTCTGCTTAATGAAAACCGTGCCTATGGCACGTTCGAGAAAAAAAAAGTGTATGTATATATATGCACGTGGTTCTCAACTTCTCATTACTGGCTTATATTACAGGCATTTCTTTCTAGCTAATCAAGCTAACTGCCCCTCAGTGCTTAGTTGATTACTTTTTTTTGCACGAATTATGTACAAGAGATCGAAACAATGGAGTGATTTTAGATCGATCAGTTAAGGGATTAATTATTGAAAGAACCACAGACGATTTCTTGGCAGGATTTGTGAATGCGTGCTTTAAAATGAGCAATTTGCATTGATCCATAGGAAATTTTTATTAGTTTTGCTAATACATGCATTCACGATACGTATCAATACTGAAGATTAGTCGGCGCTTCTGAACTAGTAAGCTCTTTCCTAATTCTTCAGGTTGTAGTTTGTTTGGATTTATATATTTCTCATGTTCCATGACCGCAGAAATAAATGATATTCTTGTGTTTCAGTGCAAAATGATCGACCTGCGTATCTGAAATTTTGTGCCAGTTTACATGACTAACTACATTAGGGAATATATGCAAGTTGCCGAAAATTTGTAAGGAGAGGTTAATGGCTAGCTACCAATATGTGATTAGTATTAGTTATATTCTAAAACCTTTTTTCGATAAAGGAAGTTCTTATTAACTTTTCAAGACATCACATTCAGATGATACAGAGTATTGAAAAAGAACTTGACATAAAGCACAAAACCATGCACACTCTACAAGGCTAGATCGCCACCGATACACCCTAAGAAAAAAATAATAAAACAACTATTTTCCATTGTTTTTTTCTTCCTGTAAATTTAAGGGAAAGCAAATTAAAGGCTCATCAATGGATCGTTATATATTTCTCTTTTCAGTGCTCAATAATGTTCATAAGCATGTTCTCTTGCTACTTACACATTAACTGATCGATGAGAAGCATGTATTATGAGGGAACTGTTTATGAAATCTACTAGCAGTGTGGAGTCACACATTTTTAATCTAGGATACTTCAGAGTATTTAAACCGACTCTGAACCATATGCCAGTAGGAAAAAAAAAGGTTCAGAGATTCAGAGCATAGAAGATCGAACTGCTTCATCTATAAACATTATATTCACGATTCATATATTATACATATTATTTCCTATAGGTTAGCTATGAAGACAATATACCCCCCATGCATCCAGTTAATTATGATGATTCATCTGAAATTGCAATTCTGATCACCAATATGGTGTCACAACAGCCAAGATTTCTTTTTCCCGGTGATGAGTTGATGACATGTTCGATCTTTTAACCAACTGATCAAACAACTCAAATATTGCCCCTGACAAAAAGTTCTACATCACCTCAAACCGTTCAAATTCAGGAAGGGACAGGAATCCACATATACTATGACATGAGCTCATCAGTAGCCTCAGCCAAGATTTATACCATATCCTTACATGCTGACAAATGTCCGATTTCAGAGGATCTGGGGACCTTTTCTGGCCAGTCAAGTGGATTTATAAAATAGCAGAGTTAGTATGTTAGTTTCAAACATTCAAAGATGTTGTACCAGTTCTCTGGAAAAGGTTGTTGAACCTACTGCATTTGTCCTTGTAGTTGAAAAGTTGTTTGTTTGTGGCCTCAATGATGAACCATATATTCCATTATATTCCTAGGAGTACAATTGTATAGATTAATTTATCCTGCAGCCGGCTTCAGCACATAGTACAATGGTACCATGGGCTTGCGCTTCAGATTAGTTGTGGACTAAAAAATCATGTAGATTTCCAACAAGCTAACTATCTACCGTGTGAATCCTCTACAAGTGAAAAATCCTCTTCAATCCCCATGATTTAGGGATGAAACGAACAAGGCTTAGCTGAATGTATGGCCTGTACTGTAGTCTTATTGCACAAGAATTTCACTAGAACGAGGTCAATTTCACAGGAAAAAAAAAAGTAGGATTAAGAAAAAAAATTCCTTGTTGCAAACAAGGCTTTAGAGTGGAGTACACAGTAGCAAAAGGCATAGGAATTCAGAAACAGCACACCAGCAGTCAAAAGACTGAAGCAAGATCCTGATGCTTCTGCACCTATCTCTTGTCCACTTGAAAAAAACACATCTTCTTCTTCAGGTGAGCGGTGGGCCCCACATGCCCGATTTAAGTGCATTGTACCTGGACTGACCAGCTTGTCAACTTTCCTCAGGCAACGGATTATGGGCTGGGCTGGCTGCCGGGGCTGTGCAGGGTTCTGGGTTGGTGACGCAATGGGATTATGGGAAGGAAAATACTCCTTGCATCAGTGTCATGTCATGTGATGGATGACTATCATCGATCCGATAACGCGGCCCTCGTGCTTACCTACCTGCCAAATCCGTCGTCGTCACCACCTCGATCCATTCCATGCCCACTTCTCAACTCGAGATTCATGTCTCCTCTGCTCAGTGCTCGCGTCTCATCTCATGCTCATGCTACACCTCTCAAGTCAACGATGCATACAATCTCTGAAACTACTACGTGCTGTGCAGCGAACCAACCGTTTGCGGTTCGTCTCAACACATACAAGCACTCTCTAAAACGTAGGATTCACGAAGGAATTTTATAGAACTGTAAAGTTGAAGGATTTTCCCCCCTATGTAGACCTTTGAAACGAATGATTGGCCATACTTAAATCCCACAAAATTCTTACGAAGTGGCTTCGTTCATAGAAATTTTGGAGGAAATCTGACCTGAGGTTTAACATAGAAATTTTTCTCTCTGTCTATCTTTCTCTTCTAATTCATGTGTTTCTCCTATGTTGTATCAAATGCTGTAGGATTGCAATTTCCAATTTCTATAGGATTGCAATTAACAAACAACTCCAATCCTGCGTTTTTTTTTTCTATTTCCGTGTTTTAGATATCCTACGATTCCATAGAAACCCTTGTACCGCCAGCAGGTTACCAGCAGCAATAAGGGGAATGAATGGGTCATTCTTCCATTCCTAAAAGGTAGTGGTAAATACAATTGTGGAACTCCTTCCATTAGATCCTTACAACCAGGTTAGTTAACTTACAAAACTTCAGCCTTATTGCCACTACTGGCCATTACATACCACCACCCAAGTTTCTATGAAGGACAGACCGGCGCAATTCCCATCTGAAAGACTCACAATGGCGCATCCGCTTTTGCCATTTCACTACCATTTGCCATCCTCCAGCAACTGTGCTGCAAGACACCAGAAACCCTCGACAGCCATCGCATTCCGATAGCCTGTAAATTTTTTTCTTCTGCTATGCTTGACAGTGGGGTCGTATTCATTGTCAGTCATGGTAGCGCCATGTTTGGCTACTTCAGAGTTCAGAGCTCTTGGCTGGCAGCAAAGGAACCCGCCAGTAGTTGTAAGTATCATGTGTTCTGAAGAATCCTCGTGAGCTCTTCTTTCACTTCCTGCAGAACAAGCGGCTTCTTCAGGACACCGTTGATCCCTGACTGCGCGCACTTCTCCCACACGTTCTGCTCCGATGTCATGGCCATCACCAGGGGCCAGTGGAAGCTCCTGTACTGCCTGATCCTCGAGGCAGCATCCAGGGGATTAATCGTTGACATCTCCAGGTTAACCATGACGAGCTGGAACGAGGCAGAGGAAGGGCCGACCGAGTTCATGAACCCTGAGCCTGAGGGCAGCGAGGATACAGTGCAGCCTAGCCTCTCCAAGAGCTTCCGCGCCACGACTAGGTTGATCTCATCGTCGTCGATGAGCAGAACCTTCAGCCCAGCTATTTGGTTCGATGGCGATGGGTATTGCAGATCAAATGACCCTCCGAGGCTGGAGCTCGCCAGCGATGGTTGAAGCTGGAATCTCAGGACCAGGGTCATGCTCTCTGGGAGTCCTTGCCCGTCAAGAATTGCCCAGATGTTCCCTTGCATCATCTGTTGAGAGAGAGCATCACAAGGCAAAAATATTAGTGACTGAACACAAATGTCTCTAAGCTTCCTGCCTGCACAAAATGCAAAGGACACGCAAACTGGTTTCAGAGTACCTGCACAAGCTTCCTGCACATGCTGAAGCTGAGCCTGAGATCAAACCCTTCGGTCCTAGGCCTCCGCAAGAACTGTGCAAGTGAGCTTGATGAGTCAGCATTCTGCTGCCTCTTCACTCCAATCACAAACTTGACCGATGAGTGTCCACCGGAGTAGCTTGGCCTCCATGGATCCCACCTCTGGTCCTCCATCGGCTCATCATCAGCACGCACCCGGAACGTGACGTTCCCCGCATCGAAGCGACCAATCAGATTGCCAACCATGTGCAACAAGACATGGAAAATCCTCCGCTCGTCTCCAATGACAAGGTCCGGCAGCACGTTCTCGACGTGCACCGCGAAGCCAAACCCCCTGAAGTAACAGAGACACCGTGCAACGCAGGCGGCATCCCTGATCATGGAGTGCAGGTGGAATGGCCGCGTCTCCAGTGGAAAGCGCTCCTGGTTGGTGGCGGACATCTCCATGAGATCGTTGATGAGCATCGAGACGACGGTTGCGGTCCGCGCCATAGTATCGACGACGAGCTTCTGCTCGGACGTCAGGCCCTCCTCCTGCACCACGGACACCAGTCCCTGGATGGAGTGGATGGGCCTCCGCATTCCCTGGCTCATGACGTGCTGGAACGCGTCCCTGGCCTCGTTCGCCATGAGAGCGTCCCGCCTCGCCTGCAGCAGCTCTCGGTTCTGCTCGGCCAGCCTGTCACGCATCGCCTGCGACTCCTCGAGCAGCGAGGCGTGCGACAGCGCGACAGCCACCTGATCGGCGACCACCTCGACGATCTCCAGCTCGTGCGGCGCCCAGTTCCTGTCGCTGGGCGGCACCAGAACTAGCACCGCGTAGCTCGTCTTAATTACCTCGGGCGTTCCACCCTTGAAGTCGGCGACCTTGAGCATCGGCATCCGAATCGCGGCCACCGTGCCAGTCCCCTCCTTGCCGCCGCCGCTGGCCGACCCAAGGACCGAGTCCGGCGGCAGCAGCTTGACCCCGTCGGTGCCCTTGACCTCGAGGACGTCCGCGTCGTCCGCGGCGACGACTGCCTCGCCGTCGTCGTCGCTGCCCCGGCGGAGCTCGTGGGTGAGGCACATTCCGGACTTGTCCTCGGAGGGCATCCAGACGGCGCAGTTGTTGAGCGCGAGCACCCTGGAGAGCTCGATGAGCGTGGTGTAGAGTACGGTGTGGCGGTCGAGCGAGCGGCGGATCTCCTGGGTGAGCATGCGGACGTGCCAGCTGGCCTCCTCCTGGCGCTTCATGAGCACCACCTCGCGGTCGAGCTCGAGGGCCTTGATCCAGAGCAGGCTCTCGCGGACCTTGACGCGCAGCAGCTGCGGGATGAGCGTGAGCAGCGTGATGGCGGTGAGGAAGGAGACGAGCGCCGTGAGGAACTTGGCGGCGGTAAGGAGCAGCACGACCATGAACGGGTGGGGCTCGTAGGTGAAGGCCGCCAGCAGGTGGGTGAGGCCGCAGAGCACGATGAAGGCGCCGAACTGCACCAGCACCCACCGGAACGGGAGCAGGTGGCGGAGCCCCGCGACGAAGTAGAGGATCTCGAGCGGGATGGAGAAGTAGGCCGCCGCGATGAGCAGGTCGCTCACCTTCTGCCACTTGAAGATGTTGTCGAGGCTCCAGAACCCTCCTCCTCCTCCTCCTCCTCCGCCACCGCCGCCGTCGCAGCCGCAATGCGCGTACCCCATCTCGCCGGCGGCGGGGGCGGGGGCGGCGGCGGCGGCGAGCGCCAAGAGGAGGAGCCAGCGCATCCGCATGGCGATGAGGGAAGAGGAGAAATGGAGTCTCCGTCTGGATGAGCATCCGGATCTCGGGCGAAGCATCGTCTGGTGGGTCCAGTTCAGCTGCGCCGCTGCTGCTGATGCAAACAAGGACGACCAAATTGGCAAGTTGCCGTGGAGAAACGAGAAAAAGATTGCAACTTTCGCGTAGTCTAGCATTTGGGGAGCGCACCATGTGGTTAGCGCTGCCGATTTATAATGACGTTGGTGGCATTGCGGCTGCGTCCAAGAGGAAGGAAAGCGAGCAGGAGCTTAGCGCCACCTTGGTTGGTCCGAAATGGCGGCGACTCCGGGCCGGGCAAGAAAAAGGCCACGGCTTGGGGACCTCTACCGCACTAGCACCATCTGTATGTACCTGCAGCAGAGCAAAGCAAAGAAAGGAGAAGGATCAGATACCATTTCGACGAGAGATTTTTCAGGACTCCCAGGCGGGTGCCGTGGGATTCCCATTCCCTGGAAAGATAGATGGAAACCATTTTTGAATCCTCCCTGATTGAACGAACTTGCCTGGAAAAGTTCAGGACTCTGTGTGCGTCCCTCTGCAGCAATCAGAAACGGATCGAATTGTTCCCAACTGAAAGCTGTTGTTCTGTATCAGCAGCACTAATTCAACGAATCAAATTGCAAAGAAGAAAAAAAGGGGCGCTTGTTGTTGCGACGCTCGGGAGCAGGTGATGCTTGCGACGCTGGAGAGCAGGGGAGGGCCGCACCCAGATCTGATTAGCGAGGAGGGGCAGACGGAGGAGAGCAACAAGAGCAATCAAGTGGAAACGGATGGATGGATGGGTGGATCGACCCAACCGAGCAGCAACCAACGGGCCAGAGGGGATGCAACTGCAGTCTGCAGCTGCTGCAGAGCAGAGGAAACGGGTGGGGTGAGGAGGAAGAAGACGGCGAGGAGCAACCGAGGATGGGAGGTAAAATATGGAGAAAAGCCAAAAGCTTGTCGGCGTAGGAGCACGCACGAGATCGTGCGTCTCTCGCTGTCGCTCGGACTTGTCGGGTCAGGCGGCTCACAGTCACAGCAGCTGAGACTTCGGCATTTCAACCGTCCTCCAAAACTTCTCCTAAACTGGTTTCGCACTTTTATCGTCCCCGTCAATGATTTCACTCGTTGTTATTATAAAATTGGTGTAACCCACTAAAATACACTTTAGATAGTTTTAATTTGTGGAAAAAAAAGAAAGCACATCCTTCCGGTTCTACCCCTTCCTACTTTCTCACCGCATGCCTCGTGGGTCTGCTCCGTGAAGGGGGGCAGACAGAGGAAAGGAGGCGACTCCGACGAGCGAAGTACGGTTGCGGACATGGCGGACAAGCCGAGCCGTGAGCTGGTCCTCTGCGCCGCCGGCCACGCCGCGGTGCTCGCTCCCCCGCAGCCGCGGGGAGCCACCTCGATGCGTTCGCCTCTCGCGCCTCCTGCGGCCTCCTCACCCTCCGCCCCCGCCATCCAAGCGTCGCCGCCGCCCCAGGCCATACAAGCGCCGCGACGGGTGCCGTGAGCCGGCCGTGGGAGGGCCGTGCAGCACCCACGGGAAGTGCTGCAAGCCAACCGCGGGAGGGCCTTGGCGGCGTCGAACCAGCCCAGGCTCCCGGAGACCCGGACCTGAAGCAGAGGAACACCACCGACGCCCGTGGCTGCATGTCGAACCACGGACGCACGCCGACGCAGTCCACGAGGGGCTCCAAGGCCGCGAGGTGGTTGAACCGGATGCCAATGCCCGACACCGCACGCGCCGGACGTGCGCGTCCACCTCGGATGCCGACTCTGGTGTCGACGGCTGCACGACGAGGACGGTCACCGTGAACTCTCGGCCGAGGTGATCGTCTCCGCCGTCAGTGCCGTGGCCGACCAGGCGGTTCCCGGCTTCGATGAGCGACCTGAGGTGGCCGGAGCCGAGCGCAGGGAGGAGCAGCACGTTGAGGCTCATCGTTCCACCCTCCTGTCCTGACAAAAAGCTTGACGGCTGCTTGCGCACAGGCGCGCGGCAGCTCGAACAGCCCGGCCCGACGGCGACTCGCACAGCGCCGCTCGTGGGTCTGCTCCTTGCGCAACCTCCTCCACCGGCGTCGTGCCCTCCACCCTCCGCCCCCGGCGCCGGCAGCGGCCCCGCTCCCCGCCCCACAGCGCCCGTCACGAAGACCGACCTCCTGCTTTTCATGCTGCTCGTCCAGGCCTCCTCCCTGCTGCGTCTCGTTGGCGGTGTGCGGAGCAGCGCTGCAAGCATACGCGGCTGGACACGGCATGCGGTGAGAAAGTAGGCAGGGGTAGAACCGGAAGGAGGTGCCTTCTTTTTATCACGAATTGGAACTACCCGAAGTGTATTTCAGCGGGTTACGTCGGTTTCATAATGACAAACGAGCGAAACCACTTTGCGGGATGGTAAAAATACGAAACCAGTTTTCGACGATGGGTGAAATGCCAAAGTCTCCGGCAACTCCTGCGGCTGGAGTGCTGGACTCGAACAGGGAACAGGGAACAGGGAAGAAGGAAGAAGCACCAACCAGCAACCACAAAGCAAAGCAGCAGGTCGTGGTAGCTGACTGGACGAGTGAGTGAGAGACTGAAGAGAGGCTCCTCCTCCGTCCCAGCTGTCAGTGAGGGGAGGGTGACATGAGGATCACCTGGTCACGGGTGCTGTTGCTTGTGCTGCCCTGCTTGTGCTGCCCTTTCCCTTGCCACTTTTTACCTTTTTCCTTTCCGTTGCGTTTCCTCCTCTCCTTGGTCTTGGATGGAATGGAACAAAAGGAGAAGAACTGCGGCCAAAATATCTTCTCGGTTGTTTTTAGGGTTAATGGGATCTGTACCATTATAACTTTGTCGTTTCTAAAGAACATTATTACTATTTGCCTATTTTGAAGCATATTATTATAATTCTTCGTTTCCCACAAATATGCCACTGAATACGTATGGACATAGTCTGGGCCCAGCTGCAAGCGTATACGAAGACGTATACTTCATCTCCCCTGTCACTGACACGCGGGCCCCACATGTCATCTTCTTCTTTCCCATCTCCTCGTCACCTTCCTCCTGCTCCCACCTTCCGTCCATGGCTGTCATGAGATGCTGCCATGGCGCTCCAGCGACCGTGGAGGGCTAGCGGACGACGGAGGAGGTCGAGGGTGGCCCTGCAAACACACCGAGGGTGCCCTCGCCGGTGAGAGCGGATCAGGTGAGGCCGGCATCGGTGAGGATGGCCCAAGGTCCGCCGGCGTCCGTGGGAGACGAGGTTTCCAGCTCAGGTTAGCCACGAGATGTAACGAGATGGCCTCCTCATGCGCTTGCGAAGCCGATGAAAGCAGCGGAAGGGCGCAAGATGGCTTGTGCGAGGAGATTGATGAGCTCGGGTCGACCCCGGCAATGGCGGCGGCGGTGCTTGGTGGAGGCGCTGGAGCAAGGAGGGCTTGTGCTGCTGCTGCTGCTGCTGCTCGCGGCTTGGAGATGCCCATCTCCCCGAGCGTGGCCATCACCTCCTCCCCGAGGCCGAGCTCCTCGAAGCTCTCGGCGGCCTCGACCCTCTTCCCCTTCCCCTGCTGCGAGCTTCGCTCCACGGCCCTCGAGGCGGGCCTCGGGACGCCAAGGGACGAGGCGTCCTTGAGGTGGCGGAGGCGGAGGCACTCGAGGAGGAGCTCGTGCCGCTGAGGGGGAGCGGGAGTGGAGGTGGGGCCGAGGGTGGGGGCGACGGTGGAGAGGGCGGCGCGGAGGAGGCGGAGCCGGAAAGGGGACGGGCGGGAGAGGAGATGGCAGCGACCCGCGGCGGCGGCTCCGGCCATCGCCATGGGCGACCCGTGGCGGCCTGGCGCTCGGGATGGAGAGAGAGAACCGAAGAGAGAGATTCAGAGAAGAGGAGGAAGAAGATGACATATGGGGCCCGCGTGTCAGTGACAGGAGAGATGAAGTATACGTCTTCGTATACGCCTACAGCTGGGCCCAGGCTGTGTCCATACGTATTCGGTGGCATATTTGTGGAAAACGAAGAATTGTAATGGCATGCTTCAAAATAGACGAATAGTAATGGCGTTTTTCAGAAACGACAAAGTTATAATGACACAGATCCAATTAACCCTTGTTTTTACGGCAGACGCGCACCACTAATCATAGCGGCTAAACCGTGTTTAGATCTCCTCAGGAATATAAAAATATAAGGTAAAAAATGAAAAAAGATCCAAACACTTGTATCATGCAATACAATTATATCCGCCCTGACATTAAAAAAAATTATATCGACCCTAGACCACTGTTCTTTGCATCGCCTCTGCCTTATTGCCAGCCGCCCTCCACCTCGTCGGCTGCCACCCCTGGATCCATGCCTCCACACCCTTAGTCGAACAAGGGATGAGAGAGAGAGAGAGAGGTGATTTTAACCAAAACCCACCTTCACAAGGAAGAGGTAATCCTATTGGTAATGATGGGACTCGCCTCCTCCACCTCCGCGCGCCGCCTCTCCTGCGCCCACTCCGGCCTCCGTGCCTGCTCCGGCTAGGGTTCCGGCGGCGGTGGAGGACGAGGGAGGAGCAGTCAGGCACCAGCGCAGGAGGACGGATGGGGACAGGAAGAGCGTGGGGAAGAAGAAGTAGGCGCGTAGGCGTCGGCGTCCGTCCAGATGTCCGGGCACTAACAGCGTCGTAATCCTATCTAAGCTAGCTTGGAAAGAACCAAACATGATCAAGACAAGCTACACTTCACTGGTATAAATAAACCAAAAGAAGAAATAAATGGATGGACGTGGATGGGCTTGGTTCCCTTTGCTACGCTGCAAATGGCAATGGGAGGCGGCAATGGTCATGGCAATCCTCTGAACCTGCAATTAGCAGCTGGCAGGGGCATCTGACTTGTCCTTTCCGTCGATGGTACGTACGTGTACGAGTCCGTCCGTCTTCGATTTGCCGTCCAAACCAACCCCAAAGCAAAAGCAGGCGAGTGTGATGACTGATGAGGCTGAGGCAGGGGGAGGAGAACCTGGACATGGACATTATGCATGCATTGCATCCAGTCCGGTCCACCGTATCTGTCCTTTTCTCATCCTGCTATGCTTTCTGCGACCAAGGGGACAGGTAGTAAACGCTGCGCGTACTAGGTACGTAACATGTGTCGGTGCTGTATGCCTGTATGTACGTACACAATACCGTATAAAGCTAGTAGTTGTCACTCTTTTTTTTTCCTTGTCCAGGTTTGTGAACCCACTCGCATTTTAGCAGTTAGCAGCTAAAATTAGAACATGGATATCAAACAGACTTGATAATAGAATCTTTAACTAGTATTGGCAAAAGAGTTCCTAGCCACGGTACCCCAGCTCTGAATTAAGTGGTTTTGGTATTTTTTAGATACATAGGTATTGCTGTATAAATAGATATACGCTTTGTCTAGGTACATAAACAACTTAAAATTTGAAATGAAGAGATTAGTTTATTAGTTAGTGGAGGTGTTAATACTTTATATACACCTCAAACTACCTATCAATCATCTATTAGCTGGCGGATTCAAATATCTCCTACTAATAATTCGCCAGGTGATAGTACTCCATCCTCCATCCATTCCAAATTGTACTTACAATTTCGAATGGAGTAAGTAGCCTTTTCTATATCTATATACATACTTTATATCTAAATCTATCTGTATAACTAATATAGCATTAACAAGACAAGTGATTCTTCTGCCTGTCCTTTTACTTTTCATGATATCCTCATGCCCCTTATTGCCTCATATATAACTCAGACTCATGATCTGTGCTCATATGAGTTAGAATAACATGCATTCAACTACATACAAAGCCCGATCCCAAGATGCGTCAAGAGACGGTATATAGTTCAATTCCAAAATATATTGGAACAAAAACGATGATTGTTGAATAAATTCTAAAATGCAAATTGTCCGGCTGACTACAACAAGTAGTACCTTCCGTGCCAATATCGACGCACGTAGATTTACTGATTACTTAATTACTTCATCCGTCCTAGTATATACTCCCTTCATGTTCCTAAAGATAGTTGTTTTGAGATTATCTTAAGTCAAATATTTTGAACTTTGACTATAAATAATTTTTTTAGGTTGAGTTTGAAAATGTGAAAGTGATGTAAGTATATTCATCTCAAAATATAGTTTTATAAAAGTATATATTGACTATATTTTATACCAAAAAATAGTGGTCAAAGTTATTTTTTGAAGACCGTGTCAATATCCAAAACGACTTTCTTTAGGGACATAGAGGGAGGGAGTAAGGTGTAACCACCTTTTATTCAAGTCCAATAATATAATGCATGCTCTCTATTAACACGTGATACAGTAATACCAGTGTTGAGAGATAATTAAATATGTTTCTTGGTCTTTGAATTAGAGGTGGTTGCGCTTTATATAATAGGATGCAATGAGTAGTTATTAGTGCTTGTGAATCTAAACAGGACCTACATAATACGCTAAACCATGACTAGCACGTACGACAGTCCACAGTACGTATTCCGCTCCCTTCCACTTGGCAAGATTCATGAACGCACGTACGTGCTCCACGCGTGTATATACCGCTGCCGAAATGTACGGTAGCGTTCCATGCTCACACTGGTCGTTGTTGTTATCCATTACCTACATATGGTTCCATATCGTTGTCGTTGCAATTTCTTAGCTCTCACCACTGCAGCAACGTTTTTTTTTTTTGAGCGGCTCATAATCTTTTGTAGGAGTGGTTTGGCCAGTCACTTCTACCCAACCGTCTCTACAAATCATATATTTATAGTAGCGGTTCTCAGGCCGCCCGGCGGTAGTACCAGCCGCCTCTATAATACCTGTTGCGTAGTCTATCCTCCACTGTATGAATTCGGGCTTCACGGTATGCACTTCGACCCTAGTGTAGTCCGGCGGTATCTTATTATTGCAGTGTAAGCCACCGGAAGGATGTGCCACACCCGTTGCCACCTCCATCACAGTGTTTTGCCGATCACTGAGAAACATCAAGGTGCAACTAGTTGGTTCCCGCATGCGATCGACGAGGGTTGTGGCTGCAGTGGAACCTTGGCTACTAGTAACTTTCGGAGGGCTGCCAACTAATGCCAGTTCTCCCGGCGGCATCACTAATATCCATGGCTCCGTAGACAGTCCTTGCTCCTCCAACGCCTTCGCAACTAGAGCCTTCAATTAGAGCTCAAGATTAGTCTTTCGGTCTCTGCCATGTTTCTTATACATGTGCTTGTCCTCTTCGAATCCTTGCTTTCAGGTTGTCCTTTTCCATAGCCTCCTGGTATGGCATGTGTGCTCCTTGCTTCCCAATCCAAGGCTAAGCTCGCCACTCTCTCTGGAAGGATTGAATGAGCCCTTCTCCTTGCCTTCAGCATATTTCAGTATCCTTGATACTGCCTCTTGGGTCTCCGGCTTATCAAACTTAAGATTACCGTCGGATGATTCTGTACTCCTCGCATATATCCAATTCTTTGAGCGTACCTTCAAATTTGTCACATCGATATTTCCAGCAGTTGTGGCCTCTTCGTTCATCTTTCTAAGCTGCTCTTTCTTGGCATAGTAGCCATCGGGGCCTAGATGATGGTGGTGTTTGTTCCTCTTCGCCAGCTCGCGAGTGTTACGGGCACTGAGCTCCAATGCCTCTGGTGAAGTCTTTTGAGCCACGATCTCCTCCCATTGACTAGGAGTTATTTTGCCGAACTCGTTGAAGGAAGTTAACCCCTTTTGGATATACTTCGTGTTGAGCTCCGACCTCCAACGTCGGAATGACTCTCCCATCATCCTGAAAGCATTTTTTTACCAGTTCGTGCTTACCCTCCGAAAATCTAAAATTGAGCTTCAGCTGCCTATCCCATAGTGCATTCTTTATGCTCTCTGGTACCTCTTTTCAGTTAGGGATTGCTGGGTTCAATTTATCTCTTACTAGGGCCTCGATCATATTACGGAATCGTCCTCTTAATTCCTTCGGCTCAAGGATCTCCCCTACTGGCCCGGCATCCGTTATCACATAACATGCCTTATATGGATATAAATTTCCTTTTCTATTTCCTCATTTCCTTTTAGGCTTGGTAGTCATGGTTGTGTCTTAAGGTTGTGGAGCAGAGGCATCGTGATCCGTCTCTGTGGCTGTTGCCTCTGCTCTCCTTTCCTC
Source organism: Miscanthus floridulus (assembly GCF_019320115.1). Classification (NCBI taxonomy): domain Eukaryota; kingdom Viridiplantae; phylum Streptophyta; class Magnoliopsida; order Poales; family Poaceae; genus Miscanthus; species Miscanthus floridulus. The sequence goes on along the minus strand of NC_089587.1, from coordinate 226,238,268 downwards.
TACTCTGTCTTGTCCAGCGAGATGTCACGGATGTCGATGTTGTCTTTTTCGAGTTTTAGGAGGGACCTGTATATACGATAGGTCAAAGTGTTAGCAGAGGTAACACAACCAAAGCTTTAGCAAAATTTACAAGCTAAGGCTTTTTCCCTACCTCCTCGTTCGGTTCAAAATCCTTGTCCAAATCTTCCTCCGTTGGCCTCCTTCTGGCTTCACGTGGGAAAGGATCCTCGGGAATTACATATCCCTCTTTTGAGTCCTCCTCATCATCATCATCATCAACTTCTTTGCCTTCAGCAGCCTCTCCTGCTCTTCCTTCTGCTCTCCCTTCCTCCTCGTCACACTGCTCCTGAGTAAGCAACACTTCTAGATCCTTTTCTACCTCGTTATCGAACTGTTCCTAAGTAAGCTGATCCTCTAGTGCTTGCTTCTCATAGGTTGGCTGCTCATCATGCTCGGGGCATCGGGCTACACTGTCTAGTGTCCATGACATTATTTCGTGCTTTTGTGGCAGAACCGCCCAAAATAGCGTACTTATAGAGGCGCTCGTTTCCACCAGACACTAAGCACCCCGAAAGCGAGCTACAGCGAGCGGTGTCCGTCGAGCACACCCCGAGGAAGAACCCAAAAGATCCACATTTTTCCCAAGGATCCAATAATGAGAACGAGTTACAATACAAGTCCATTTCATACATCTGAGTTTCTTAAAAAGTACATTATTACAATACCAAATACCATAGTGCGGAATGATAAACAGCGGAATTTAAAAATAACATCTAGCGGTAGGGGCGAGGATTATGTCTGAGCCCAACAGAAGGATCCTCCACACAGCGGTACTCTTCAAGCATTACCTGAAACAGGGGTAGATAACCCTGAGTACACAATGTACTCGCAAGACTTACCCGACTAGTGGGAATACTTTCCCGACTCCAAGGGATATGATAGGCTTTATGGGTTGCTGGTTTTCTTTAGCAGAAAGCATTACTAATAGTGAGTCTTTATTTATGTATTATTATTATCAGTCATATTAAATTTTCATCTAGCCAAGCTATATAAGCACTTGTTCTACTTTCAAGCAAGAGTTGAGCAATCAGTTCTGTTGCTTCTCCTTTTCCACTTTCAGTTCTTACTACGGTGCTAAATCGCAGACAAGTCGTACCGGATCGCCCGGCGATTCGTGAATCAATATGCCCAGCTGGGTGCCCCGAAACACATGCCCCGCTTGTACCCCAGGCACAAGCAAGACTGACTCGTCACTTTCCTATCCCAGGTGTCCAGGTCCCCGTCCAAACTTGGACTTCAAGCCCCCACATCCTGAGTCCCGGACTCCGTGTGGTGCAAGGACCTCCACCATCCTCGCCTCCAATCAGTCGGTCCGAAAAGAGCCAGATCCACGACAAGAGAGCAACAAGTCTTCCCTGCGCCCATACCCAAGTATGCGCTCAGGACAATAAATCTGTGACTTGCCTAGAGTCATATGCAACGATCGGTCCTTAATCGACGCGAACAGGGACAAAGTGTAACCGAGCTATGCCCTATTGGCCACAGGACACAACCCTTTACACCCACTAATACCCAAACCATTTCCTTGTCCGGTCACCATTTACCTTTCCATCATTTTATCATGATTGTCCATATTTTATTACCTATTTGCGAGTAACGGTAGGTCACTCATGCTACCGATATCCTGAGCATAGCAGCTACTCGACCTGTACTAGTAGGACTCATGGGTAGATATATTTATGCAGATAGTTTCCATAAAATGCCTATAACTTAAATGCACATTATATATATATATATATATATATATATATTTATTTATTTATTTATTTATATTCAGCGATCATAAAAATGGGTTATGCACCGGGGCTTGCCTTGTGCAGGCACCGGGTCAGCAGGGTCAGCACCAACAGGCTCCTGGGCTTCCTCCTATGCGAAGATCTCCTCCTCGTACTCCTTGATCACCTCGTCGTACTCCGACTCGCCGACGGGCACGAAGTCTACCAGTTCGTGATCTACATGAAATGATAATGTAATGTTTAATAATATAACAATAGCAGCTCTTAAAATAGAAGTACATCGATTTAACTACTAAGCTAGTGCTATCGACCATGGTGCTAAATTATCTATTGCTATTGACAACAAGTATCAAGTAAGGCATTCATCATTATTCCAGCAACTATCGATATTTTCACTCCTAACGCCGATTTACGCTAGACACCAATAAACAAGGGTAATAGCTACTTTATTTAACAATAACTGCTAATGCTACAAAATTTACAGCAAGCACATAACATCCTCGGGAACCTACTATAAAATTTTCAAAGCTAAAACTATTACCGATTTGCCACAAGAATTCCTACAAATATTAATCTACATAACGCTAAGCTTTCTAATTAGAATTTATGAGCCTATCATCATAACAGCTAACTGTGAACTAACTAAACTAACAGATGGATGTCATTTTTATGAACCTAACAAATTTGGTTTCACTATTTTTGGACATCTATAGAATTTACTACAAATTACCAAAGTTCAGCTAAAATCTTTATTGAATAAACACTTGCAATTTACTAGAAATTGAAACAAATGCATTCACAGCGCGGCCCACTCAGTTTGGCTCGACCCAGCAAGGCGGGTGCGTGGACGCGGGCGTGGCCCAGCGTGGAGCGCAGCCCAGCGCGGAGCGGGCGCAACGGCAGGCGCGGGCGCTGGCGCGATGCGGGCAGGCCGGCGCGGCCCAGCATGGCAGCGTAGGCCGTGGGCGAGCGCGAGGGCGGGCTGGCCCAGCAGGCGGCGAGCGGGCGTGCGCGCGGACGCCAGCACGCGGTGCGAATGCGCGGACGTGAGCGCGGCAGCTCGGCCCAGCGCTGGCAGCGGCTTGCGCAGTGTGGCCCAGCGCGAACCGGGCTAACGCTGCAAGACCGTGGTGCCGCGAGCAGGAGCGCAGGCGCTAGCGTCAGCAGGCCCAAGCGTATTTCTAATGTATTCCAGGCTTTATTTTCCTATAAGAAAGCGTCCACTAAACATGAGTGAACGCCAGGATGAACGTCATGCTGACCTCAACACGCTAATAATAGCAGTAAGCACCGTCGGCTATCTGATCTCTCTCGCGCGTGGTTCGCCGGCCCGGAGGAAGAACTTACGCAGTGGAACTTTGAATGAGGTGGGCAGAGCGATTACGCCAGTGGAGAAGCTACTAGGGCAGGAAAGCGGCCACACGGGGGGCAATGACTCGTGGCTTGCGTGTGGCGCGACACCGTCCTGCGGTCTTAACGGTACCCGATGGAGCGACGATTGGAATGGAAGAACCTATGGCGCTGTACCTGAGCGCGATGGAGGCGGTTGTCGTAGCTAGTGCCCAGCGGCGTTGAGCAAGTGACGAATTTGATTAAAGTGTTGTGGTCACATCGAATTGAAGGAAGGAGGTCCCGCCGGCCAAAACGACAGCGGAGACAGGGGAGTCATGGTGGCTTGGCTTGGCACAGCCACGGTCGTCAATGCAAGGTACATGTGCGCATGACGACGGGGAATAGTGAGGCGTGCCTAGGCGACTGTCTGCATGGCCGACCCGTAAGGCGATGAAGCTCAAGCCTGCATCACCGCGGACAGCGCCGGACAAGAAACCAGAGCGCGACATGACGCCGAAGTGACGATGGCAGCAGGCGGTCGTCCCACGCGAGTGCAGCCGCGGCGAGTCGACGGGACCAGTGCCGAGCGCGGCGATGGGTGGCGTGTAGCGTGGCCAAGGTACCGCGCGACGCGATGGCGAGGCAGAGCTGAAAGGACCCGTGCGCATTGCGCTTGCATGCAGTGGCATGCAGCCGAGTCAGAAGTGGTGACCGCGGCCAGCGCAGCATTGTTCGAAATAGGTGACGTGCACGGTTTTTAAAGTGGTCGCAAAACTTTCTCCGCAGGTCCAAACGCCAAACCAATTCTTTTAGACGCAAGAGGGTATGTAGGACTACCGACTCATGCCACCACACCATGCTACTTCTTAAACCGATTTCTCTACAAAAATTACCAAAAGTGGCTTCATCGACCCATTTTTAAATTTACGCGGAATGATGTAACTCTGAATGGTTTCGTGTCGAATTCCAATTCCGACCTACTAGATGTACTAGCTAGATATCCTCATCCTCGATCGCACCATCGTCGACTATGAAGCATGTACTACAAATTTTATTAATGCTCGCATAAACGTTCTACAACATTTTTATTCGATAAAAATTTGCTTAGCATACTAACGATGTAAAGCGACATGAAATGTAACATTTGTTTCGTGTTTCGGATAAATGTTTCAAGTGTCGTATATTGATTTATACTTCAACTTACACACATGTACAAACAAGCATGATGCTTATGCGATGTTTAGCAAACCAGTGTAATGTAACACCGAGGGTGTTACAAATCTACCCCCTAAACAAAATCTTGACCCGAGATTTCATGTGCCTAGTGTGAGAAAGAGATAGGAAATACATTTCAACGCAGCAACTAACTATCAGAACCAGAGAGGAGGTGGGGGTAATGCTTTAGTATGTAGCTCTCCTGTTCCCCGCCTCCGAATGAATTTTCCATTGCACCTTGAAAAATTTATCATACTATTCCTGGTCACTCTCTCCTTCTCATCCAAGATTTTCACAGGATGCTCAACATAAGACAGATCAGGTTGGAGTGGAAGTCCTTCAATTTCCATAGCTTCCTCAGGAACCCGCATGCATTTCTTCAATTGTGATATGTGAAACACATTATGAACCGCTGAGAGAATTTCAGGAAGCTGGAGACGATAAGCAACGGGGCCATACGGCTACAACACCTTGTATGGACCCACATACCGAGGGGCTAACTTGCCATGGACACCAAACCGATGCACCCCTCTCATAGGGGATACTTTGAGATACACATAATCCCTAGCTACAAACTCCAAGGGCCTTCTTCGCTTGTCTGCCTAAGCCTTTTATCGGCTCTGAGATGCCTTCAAGTGGCTGCGAATAATACTTACTTTCTCTCGAGCCTCCTTTATGAAATTAGGCCTGAAGTACCCACGGTCTCCTACTTCAACCTAGTTCAGTGGCGTTCTACACTTCTGCCCATATAAAGCTTCAAATGGTGCCATGCGGATACTCTCTTGGTAGCTGTTATTATATGAAAATTTAGCTAACTTCAAACACTTATCCCACTTCTCAGGAAAAGAAATGGTGCAAGCCCTCAATATATCCTCGAACACCTAGTTCACCCTTTTAGTTTGACCATCAGTTTGTGGGTGGTATGCTGAGCTTCTGAGAAGACGAGTACCCAGACATTCCTGGAGTTGCTCCCAGAAACAAGAGACAAAGGCCGACCCTCTATCATTGATGATAGTAAGAGGAACTCCATGTAGGGTCACAATCTGATCAAAGTATATCTCTGCATACTTCCTGGCAGTGTATTTAGTATCCATTGGAAGAAAGTGGGCAGACTTGGTAAGACGGTCCACAATTACCCAAATAGAATCAAAGCCCGTGGAGGTATGGGGTAAACCCATAATGAAATCTAGGGAAATATCCTCCCATTTCCAAACAGGAATGGGCAAGGGCTACAGATATCTAGGAGCATGCATATGATCTGCCTTGACTCTATCGCAAGTGTCACACTCCGCAACAAACTAGGTGATATCTTGCTTCATGTAAGACCACCAGTACAATTGGCGTAGATCATGGTACATCTTGTTGCTGCCAGGATGGATAGATGGCTTTGAATGATGGGCTTCATTCAAAATCTTTCTTTTCAGCTCTTCATTAGATGGAACCACCAATCTATCCTTGTATCTCATGACCCCCTGCTCATCAATGCTAAAATGAGGGCCATGCCCTTTAGCCATCAACTTCCTGATGTGAGGAATCTCTTCGGGGTCTTCCTTCTGTTCCCGAATAATCTGCTCCAGCAATTCCGAGGTCAATGCAATATGAGCTAGCACCTCTATGTGGTTGAGAGACAAGGGTATTTCCTCAACCTGATGTGACTTATGGCTCATAGCATCTACTACAACATTGGCCTTTCCTATGTGATAATGGACTTCCAAATTATAAACCTTTATTAACTCTAACCATCTCCTTTGCCTCATGTTCAGCTCAGACTGAGTGAAAATATACTTGAGGCTCTTGTGGTCTGTAAAGATATGAACTTTATTGCCCAATAGATAATGCCTCCAAATCTTCAGAGCATGGACCACAGCAGCCAGCTCTAAGTCATGAGTGGGGTAATTCACCTCATGCTTCTTCAGTTGGCGCGAAGCATAAGCTATCACACACCCATCTTGTATCAGCACACACCCCAACCCCGTCTTCGAGGCATCACAGTATACATCAAAGGGCCTATCAATATCTAGTTGAGCCAGCACAAGAGCAGTGGTCAGAAAAGTCTTCAGAGATTGAAAAGCTTCTTCACAAGCTGGGCTCCAATCAAACTTAGCTTCTTTCTAGAGCAGCTTGGTCATGGGCTGGGCTATCTTGGATAAATCAGGAATGAAACACCGATAGTATCTAGCTAGACCAAGGAACTGACGGATCTTGTGCATAGACTTAGGAGACTTCCTAATCCAATAAATCTTGCACCTTGCTGGGATCTATAAAAACGCCTTCAGGTGTCAACACATGCCCCAAAAACTACACTCGATCTAACCAAAACTCGCACTTGCTGAATTTAGCATACAGCTTGTGCTCCCTTAGTCGAGTTAGTACTATCCGGAGGTGTCGGGCATGCTCTTCATCATTCTTGGAATAGATCAGGATGTCATCAATGAAAACCACCACAAACTTATCCAAGCTCCGGCATGAAAACTGAATTCATCAGGTACATGAAGAAGGCAGGAGCATTGGTAAGACCAAAAGACATCACCTAGGTACTCATACAGCCCATACCTAGTAGCAAAAGTTGTCTTTGATATATCATGTGGCCTGATCTTGATCTGATGATAGCCCGGTCGGAGATCTATCTTTGAGAACACCTTGGCACCAGCTAACTAATCAAACAAAGTATCTATGCGGGGCAAGGGATACTTGTTTTTAATTGTTACTGCATTAAGAGGGTGGTAATCCACACACATCCGCAAGGTACCATCATTCTTCTTCACAAAAATAACTGGGCAACCCCATGGTGAAGAACTCGGGTGGATGAAACCTTTGTCCATCAATTCTTCCAGTTGCTTCTTCATTTCTGTTATTTCTCTTGGAGCCATGCGGTACGGGCGTCTGGAGATAGGGGTAGTACCAGGCTCAAGCTCAATGGAGAATTCTACCTCTCTGTCTGGTGGCAACCCTGGAAGATCTTTAGGGAAAACATCTGAGAACTCACAAACCATAGGGATGGAGGTAAGATCAGGAGAGGCCTTAGCATGGGCAGCAACAGATAAGACTGGATCTAAGGGTACAATAAAAGACATCCTATCCTCAAAAGAAGGAAGCCGTAACTCCACACTTCTCCTCTACATATCCAATACTACCCCATACACCCGCAACCAGTTCATTCCAAGAATAGCATCAATGCCTTGCCCAGGCATTATCATGAACTGTAGATGGTAAGTGTGGGTGGCTAATACCAAACTTACTGTATCCATATGGGTATTGATGAACATTTGTGAACCCATAGTGCGGATCTTATAGGCATACGGTATAGCCATAAGTGATAAGTTGTACCGCTCTACAAACCCCATGCTCATAAAGGAATGTGATGCACCAGAATCGAACAACACCAAAGCTAGATGGGAGTCGATGGTAAACATACCAGCCATAACTGCCTCCTACTGCACAACCTGTTGAGCATCCGTGAAGTGCACCTAGCCGAATCTGCTAGGCACCTTCTTCTTGATGATGGTCCTCTTGATAAGCCTAGAATTTGCGGACGGCTGAGATGACTGAACTGGCTGATGTTGGGGACACTCCCTAGCATAGTGGCCATCTTTGCCACACTTGAAACAAGCACCAGGCTTGTTCCCAAACCCCTGACAAGGTGGGACCTACTATCCCTAAGACTACTGAGGCTGCACCTGCTGTGGAGGTGCACGGTACTGAGTAGAGGGAGTCTACGACGTCTGCTGGGGTGGCCAGAATGGAGGCCCGCTGGATGGTTGATAGGGCCCCCACCGGACAACCTATATCTTCTATGTGTGAGGGTGGCTGGAGGATCTAGCTACCACCCGCTTCCTCTTCCAATCAGCCTGAGATGCCCGTTGAAAACCCTCAATAGCAATGGCGGCGTTCATAAGAGCCCCAAAGGTCTGATAGTTAGCCATGTAGAGCTTTTCCTAGAGGAGGGGAGCTCGACCACGAAAGAAGCGTTCCCTCTTTCTGTCATCAGTATCCACCTGACTGCTAGCATACTAAGCCAAGTGATTAAACTGGGTCACATATTCCATCACTGTCCTGTTCCCCTGGCGTAGCTCTAGGAACTCAGTCACCTTCTGGTTGATGACACCAGCAGGGATAAAGAACTCTCGGAACATGGTATAGAACTCTTGCCAGGTTGCCGGATGATCCAGCTGCTCCGTGGCCTGGAAGGTTTCCCACCAAGCACCTGCGGGCCCCAAAAGTTGCTGCGCCGCAAAGTACACCTTCTGCTCGTCGATCACTCCGAGCAGCCGAAATTTCTACTCTAGAGTGCGAAACCAGTGCTCCGCCTCCAGGGGCTCATCAGACAGGGTGAACGTGGGTGGCTGAGTCTTGAGGAAGTCCTGGTAAGAGGACAATCCCTTAGGACAACGGGCACCACCCCCGTTCCCACCGTGACCCTCGTGGCCTCCGCAGGCGAGGCCCACGATAGCCTGTGCCATAATGTCCATGGCACGAGCTGTTTCTTGGCGAGCAGCAGCTAACTCCCGGCGAGCAGCCAACAGCTCCACCATTATCTCTGCGGGAGTCAACGGCAGAGGTGGTGGCGGTGGCGGGAAAGGATGAGGAGCCAGAAGTGGAACCTCCTGACCTCCCCCGTTGCCATGCTCATTGGCCTGACCACTGTCACCCTGGCCCTCGTGAGCCACCCCAGAACTGGTGCTCCCACATCCAGACCTTAGATTCATCTATAAGAGAGATGAACCATCCATTAGAACACCTTCTCGGATCAAGAGCAAGGAATTAGGGGGAAAAGACAACACATTTATTAAAGCATTCATTTGGTTAGTCCTACTAATTTACTACTCACTTATACGTGAAGGGGGATTTTAGTTCAAGTAAGATGCTATTATCATGATGCATGCTTCGATCTATACGTTCACTCAAGCCGAAATATAGCGGCATTCGTAAAATTTTCGGCACATCGCACACTCACTTTCCGTATACTAATCGATTTCTTACGCAACGTAAGTCAGTGTACCTACAGAAAATTGATTAGATAAAACCAGTGCCGCTATCCTAGGTAGACCATATAGCTAGGGCTTATACTTATGTAACTTAACTTAATCGCATCCTACTTTTTGCAAAACTTTTGTTGGTCAAATTTTTAGTTTTGGAAAAGAGTGATGAACTTGTGATCATTATTGGCTCTGGTACCAACTATGGTAGAACCACCCGAAATAGCGTACTTACGGAGGCGCTCGTCTTCCACTAGACACTAAGCACCCCAAAAGTGAGCTACAACGAGCGGTGTCCGTCGGGCACACCCCGAGGGAGAACCCAAAAGATCCACATTTTTCCTAAGGATCCAATAATGAGAACGAGTTACAATACAAGTCCATTTTATACATCTGAGTTTCTTAAAAAGTACATTATTACAATACCAAATACCAGAGTACAGAATGATAAACAGTAGAATTTAAAAATAACATCTAGCGGTAGGGGTGAGGATTCCGTCTGAGCCCACCAGAAGGATCCTCCACACAGCGGTACTCTTCAAGCATTACCTACAACAGGGGTAGATAACCCTGAGTACACAATGTACTCGCAAGACTTACCCGACTAGTGGAAATACTTTCCTAACTCCAAGGGATATGATAGGCTTTATGGGTTGCTGGTTTTCTTTAGCAGAAAGCAATACTAATAGTGAGTCTTTATTTATGTATTATTATTATCAGTCGTATTAAGTTTTCATCTAGCCAAGCTATATAAGCACCTATTCTACTTTCAAGCAAGAGTTGAGCAATCAGTTATGTTGCTTCTCCTTTTCCACTTCCAGTTCTTACTACGGTGCTAAACCACAGACAAGCCGTACCGGATCACTCGGTGATTCGCGAATCAATGTGCCTAGCTGGGTGCCCGGAAACACACGCCCCGCTTATATGCCAGGCACAAGCAAGACCGACTCGTCACTTTCCTGTCCCGGGTGTCTAGGTCCCCGTCCAAACTTGGACTCCAAGCCCCCACATCCTGAGTCCTAGACTTCGTGTGGTGCAAGGACTTCCACCATCCCCGCCTCCAATCAGTTGGTCTAGAAAGAGCCGGATCCGCGACAAGAGAGCAACAAGTCTTCCCTACGCCCATACCAAGTATGCGCTCGGGATAATAAATCTGTGACTTGCCTAGAGTCATATGCAACGTTCGGTCCATAATCAACATGGACAGGGACAAAGTGTAACCGAGCTATGCCCTGTTGGCCGCAAGACACAACCCTTTACACCCACCAATACCCAAACATTTTCCCTGCCCGGTCACCATTTACCTTTCCATCATTTTATCATGATTGTCCATATTTTATTACCTATTTGCGAGTAACGGCAGGTCACTCACGCTACCGATATCCTCAGCATAGCAGCTACTCGACCTATACTAGTTGGACTCATGGGTAGGTATATTTATGCAGGTAGTTTCCATAAAATGCCTATAACTTAAATGCACATCATATATATATATATATATATATATATATATATATATATATATATATATATATATATATATATATATATATTCAGTGATCATAAAAATATGGGTTATGCACCGGGGCTTGCCTTGGGCAGGCGCCGGGTCAGTAGGGTCAGCACCAACAGGCTCTTGGGCTTCCTCCTGTGCGAAGATCTCCTCCTCGTACTCCTCGATCACCTCGTCGTACTTCGGCTCGCTGACGGGCATGAAGTCTACCAGTTCATGATCTACATGAAATGATGATGCAATGTTTAATAATATAACAACAATAGCTCTTAAAATAGAAGTACATCGATTTAACTACTAAGCTAGTGCTATCGACCACAGTGCTAAATTATCTATTGCTATCGACAACAAGTATCAAGTAAGGCATTCATCGTTATTCCAGCAACTATCGGTATTTTCACTCCTAACGCCGATTTACGCTATATACCAATAAACAAGGGTAATAGCTACTTTATTTAACAACACCTTCTAATGCTACAAAATTTACAGTGAGCACATAACATCCTCGGGAACCTACTGTAAAATTTTCAAAGCTAAAACTATTACCGATTTGCCATAAGAATTCCTACAAATATTAATCTACATAACGCTAAGCTTTGTAATTAGATTTTATGAGCCTATCATCATAACAGCTAACTGTGAACTAACTACACTAACAGATAGATGGCATTTTTGTGAACCTAACAAACTTGGTTTCACTATTTTTGGACATCTATAGAATTTACTACAAATTACCAAAGTTCAGCTAAAATCTTTATTGAATAAACACTTGCAATTTACTGGAAATTGAAACAAATGCATTCACAGCGCGGCCCACTCGGTTTGGCTCGGCCCAGCAAGGCGGGCACGTGGACGCGGGCGTGGCCCAGCGCGGAGCGGGCGCAGCGTGGCACGGCAGTCCGACGTGGCCCAGCAGCGGCAGGCGCGGGCGCTGGCACTGGCGCGATGCGGGCAAGCCAGCGCGGCCCAGCGCGGCAGCGCAGGTCGCGGGCGAGCACAAGGGTGGGCTAGCCCAGCAGGCGGCGAGTGGGCGCGCGTGCGCGGATGCTAGCACGCGGCATGAACGCGCGAACGTGAGCGCGGTAGCGCTGGCGTGGCCCAACACGAACGCAAACACTACAAGCGTGCTGACGCAAGCAGGAGCGCAGGCACTAGCGTCAGCAAGCCCAAGCGTATTTCTAATGTATTCTGGGCTTTATTTTCCTATAAGAAAGCGGCCCTAAAACACTAGTGATGCCAGGATGACGTCATGCTGACCTCAACAAGCTAATAACAGCAGTACGCACCGTCGGCTACTGCTTGCTCTGCTCGCACGTGGTTTGCCGGCCGCGGAGAAGACGCTCTATGCAGTGGAACTTCGAATGAGGTGGGCAGAGCGATACGCAGCTGGAGGAGAAGCTAGCAGGGCAGTGAATCGCCATGGGGTGCTATGACTCGATGGCTTGCTCGTGGCACGCACACGTCTAGTCTTAAGGACCCGACGGAGCGGCAATTGGAATGGAAGCACTATGCGGCTATACCTGGAGCGCAATGGAGGCGGTTGCGTAGCCAGCTGCCCACTGATGAGCAGAGCGACGAACTTGATTAAGTGATGCTGGTCACACGGCGAATGAAGGAAGGAGGTCCCGCCGCCAAAACAGCGGAGGGGACAGGGGTTTGCGGCACAACGCCACGGTCGTCAACGCAAATACCAACCACACGACGAAGGACAGCGAGGTGTGCTCCAGGGACTGTCCGCACGGCCGACCCGCAAACGAGAAGCTCGGGCCTGCGTCACGGACGCACGGACAAGGAAAACCAGGAGCGACGCGACGCCAAGTGACAGTGGCAGCAGGCGGTCGTCCCCGCGAGTGCAGCCGCGGCGAGTCAACGGGACCAGCGCCGGGCGCGGCGATGGGTGGCGTGTACGCGACCAAGGTACCGCGCGACGCGACGGCGAGGCAGAGCTGATAGGACCCGTGCGCAGTGCGCTTGCGTGCGGTGGCAGCAGCGAGGTCAAGCAGTGGTGACCGCGGCCAGCGCAGCAATTGTTCGAAATAGGTGACGTGCACAGTTTTTAAAGCAGCCGCAAAACTTTCTCCGAAGGTCCAAACGCCAAACCAATTCTTTTAGACGCAAGAGGGTACGTAGGACTATCGACTCATGCCACGACACCATACTACTTCTTAAACCGATTTCTCTACAAAAATTACCAAAAGTGGCTTCGTCGACCCATTTTTAAATTTACGCGGAATGATGTAACTCTAATTGGTTTCGCGTCGAATTCCAATTCCGACCTACTAGATGTACTAGCTAGATATCCTCGTCCTCGACCGCACCATCATCAACTACGAAGCACGTACTACAAATTTTATTAAAGCTCGCATAAATGTTCTACAACATTTTTATCCGATAAAAATTTGCTTAGCATACTAACGATGTAAAGCGACATGAAATGTAACATTTGTTTCGTGTTTCGGATAAACGTTTCAAGTGTCGTATATTGATTTATACTTCAACTTACACACATATACAAACAAGCATGATGCTTATGCGATGTTTAGCAAAATAGTGCAATGTAACACCGAGGGTGTTACAGCTTTATTTTAATAGATACAAGAAAGTGTGCTTTAGGTACGCGAGAAGGTATAAGAAATCAAAAAGGTCTATAAACCAAAGTAGTCCTATAAAACAATAATATATATAAAAACGAGAAGTAGCAGTAGTAGAGGCCTCAGAAACATATCAATCATCATCTGATCTTGAACTTGGAGCATCAATGCATCATAATAGAGAAGAGAGGAGAAGGTAATGTAGGGGCGGCTGCTAATGATGTCAAGTTCCTTACAAGTTCTTGATCATCAGCTCATATTTCATATAATGTATGGACTTAGATAATTTCATCATCTGCTAAACAAAGGAGAGGAGATGAGAGGGGAGATTTGGCAAAAAAAAGCAACAGCTGCTTAACAAACATAGAGAGGAAAAGGTGTAAAAAAGCAGTTGCTGCTTCCCAAACATAGATGATAGGAGTTGACAGCTGCCACATGGTTGGATGACCCCTATAGATTAAAATCTGGTAACTTAGATGTAGAGGAGGAGTAGAGAAGTGTAGCAGCCAGTAGTTAAGAGCAGCAGCCACTTAGTAGTATAGGGAAGTGAGTAGAGTAGCAGCCAGCAGCTAGGGAAGAGAGTAGAGTAGCAGCCAGCTAGTAGTAGTAGGAGTAGCTAGCAGTAGCAAGTAGAGTAGTTGTAGTTTAGTAGCAAGTAGAGTAGTAGTAGTTCAGTAGAGTAGAGTTAGAAGACCGTAAAAGAGGTACAGACATAGTACAGAGTCAAAAAATGAGAGAGAAGAGTAAAAAAATTAGTAAGCAGCAGCAGTAGTTAAGTAGAGTCAACAGAGTAAGGTAGAGACATAACAGCAACAGTAGTTAAGTAGAGTCCAAAAATTCAGTAAGTAGTGGGCAAGCAAGCACAGCAAGCAGCCACCACCTCAGGCATTTTTAATTTGCAGAGAGTAGAAAAATAAGAGAAGAGCAGCAGGAACATGACTTAGTAGTACAGAGTAGAGAGAAGAGTAATAGTAGTAGTAGTTCACAAGCTGCATAAGCCCACAATAGGAGAGGAGAGCATCACAGGCAGCAGTAGTATTTGCTCAATTCAAAATATTTGAGATAGAGAGTGCTAACATGTGCTCAATTCAGTAGAGTAGAGTAGTAGTAGTAGTTTAGTAGAGTAGTAGTAGTAGTTCATTACAGTAGGCAAGTGAATACACATGCATGCAAACTGCTACAATGAGATGTAGTAGTAGTTCAGTAGAGTAGTAGTAGTAGTTCAGTAGAGTAGTAGTAGCCAGCAGCTAGCAGTATCAACACACATGCATGCAAACTGCTACAACCAATATAGCTTAGGCAAGTGAAATCAACTAATAAATAAATAAAACTACTTGCAACCTAAAAAAATGACCAAAATTCGTGCAAATGACAAAGTTCAGAACCTAAGCTAACTGCATGGGCTTGCTGCCACCACCGAACAAAGGAGGAACAAGCTGAGTGCCTGCACCTTAATTAGCTAATGGGAATCCCTGAACTTTGTTTGACTAATGACAATGACCAGCAGGAGCAAATAGCTTAACTAGTAACCAAACACCTTATTACAAGTACTGGTGTACCACACATTCATTTAGATTTTAGAGCCTATATTAACAAACAAAAGACATTAATGGGCCCATTATATTTTTAACAACATGGGTCTACATTTCAATCAATGAAGAAAAGGCGTTAATTGCTTAACCAATCAGACTCATAGCAACCTTCTGGACACATAACCGAACATTCTAAGAGGAAACTGAAGGGTTTTGTCTTCTATTTTTAAGCAGCAAATTGTGGATATTGATAGGAAGAGATAAAAATATAGAGACAACAGTTCTTCTAAACATCATTAATGCATTGCTTCTAAATATGATTCGTAGTGGTTAGTAACATTCAAAGTCATATCAATACAACGATGAAAATGCTAACATAGGTTGTATTGATTTTATTTATCATACAAACTATCGAATGATAAACTTACAGCGGATATTCATCTCATAAATATATGAAAGCGTGAAAAGTTTAATAGCTCTAGCTAACCAGTTCCAAAACAAGATAAGTAGACTCTTTCATAACTATAGTATGTTATGTTCCATTAATTAATACTCATATTTCACCCTGCTCTTGCAATTAAATACATCAAGACTAGAGAAGGCAAAATTAGAACTCACTTGACCAAATTAAGCGTTCAATCAGCTAGTTTAGCTTATTCATTCAAACTTAAAAGGCTATCTTGGTGCATTTTCACAGTGTGATAAAATTTTAGACAGCATGGAACTGCTGTTGCTAATAAACCTATTTGGTCTCTGAGAACCTAACTATAAAAGTTTCATGCAACTGATCGTGACACAGTAGCTAGGGTTAGGTGTTCCTAGTTAAGTACACCACTTTGAATAACCAAGTCCAATTAAAAGAGCTCTCCTTCAGCATAATTTTAGATAAAATAAAGTATCTTCCCAGTGGACCAAACCTTCTACAATCAAAATCAACTTTATGAAGTAGTTAACATCTGCTATAGACATTTCTCACAACCAAACTATCAAATTTTATTTAAAACGGTGCAAAATTTCTCTTTTGGCAAGAAAAATGATTCAAATGCTTAGTCTAGTTATATAGTGACCACTAGACTGTAAAAACTTTCATTTAGTTAATATCTATGTTGAAATGTATGTTATCTAGCTAGTAGAAATAATAGATGTTATGAGATGATGTTAAATCCATATGATATATTGATATAAACATGGATGCTTATCAAGACACAACCAAAAGATAATAACACTTGAGTCATCTAATGATAGAGATTGTCACAATCAAAAACCAGCATACTAATCAAGGTTCATAAAGCATAAATCTTGCTGTTGTTCGTTCCATTGCATAAATGCATAGAAAAATCATCTCCAGCTTGATGCAGCTCATCTCTAAGCATAATCAATTCATCATTATTAGTATCTCCTGCACTCTAAGCTATGGATTGATAGGCTATATATATCTGCCATGTTGTCTTTGTTTAGAGGAGCAATGTCTGGCATCTTTATCATCTTGTAATGCTAGCTGTTCAGTGAATGGGATGCAAAGGTGGTAGCCACCTAATTGTCCCCAATTGGCACATAAACTAGATTTGACAGTACACATAGAAGCACACACATAACACATGCATCAATCATCAGAAAAACAAGATCCTACAAAAACTAAGTCACCAGTCTTAGTCGATCTATATCTATAGGACTCGAGAAAAGCAACAATAACAAGGGCATTTCCGCTTGCATTGGAACCAAACACCACACCGAATTTGCTTTTAAGTAAATAAATAAACTATCATAGAGCCAACAAGGTTGATTAACACAAAAGCCTAATTAACTCAAGGTGGATCCGAATTACCTGTCAGGTGTAGGGGAAGCTATGGAGGAGTGCGGACACCGGTGGAGGTGCGTGGACGCCGGAGAGCACAGGAAGGAGTGTGAACGCTGGTGGAGGTGCACGGACACCGGAGAGCACGGGAAGGAGTGCGGACGCTGGTGGAGGTGCACGGAGGCCGCCAGCCGTTGGAGGTGTGGACGCTAGCGAAGGACTGCGGACGCCGGAGAGCTCAGGCACCATGGCCGCTCGCCGCGGGAGGGAGCATGGACGCCGACGCACCTAGGCCACGGGAAGGATGGGAGTAGGCCCGTGGCACCTCAAGGTCAGAAACCCTAGCGCCGCTGACCGTGGGCTCTAAAACCCTAGCCGCTGTGGAGATGGGGCGCGCGGGTGCGGGGAGGGGGCGCGGGCCTCGAGAAAGGTTCAGGGGTGCGGAGAGGGGACGCGGGCGTCGGGACAGGTCCGGGAGGCGGCGTCGGTGGGGTGCTGGGGAAAAAGTGGGCAGCCTAACGGCTTCGGAGGAAGAAGAGAGCGCCCAACAGGTTAATACCCGTGTGCCCTTGTATTTATACTCAGGACGATTTCAAGGGGCGATTCCTGATCCAGCCGCCCCTACAAATGCATTTGTAGGGGCGGTTCCTGATCCAGCCCCCCTAAAAATGCATTTGTAGGTGCGGTTCCTGATCCAACCGCCCCACAAATATTTTCTATTTTTTTAAATTATTAATTCTGTATTTTTTATATCACAAAAATACAAAGTAATATAAAAACAATTGTATATATGCACAAATATAATATTTTGTATTATTCTATATATGCAGAAATATATATAAACAATTGTAGTCAAAACAATATAGAAAACAAAAAAAATTAAAAAATTGAATTTTAAAACTTTGACTACAATTTTATGACATTAAATGAAATAAAATGAAAATATTGTAAACATAAAAGCTGTATAACTCATCAACATGTACAACTTTTATTTTGGCCATCTTGTCATGTGACTTTGTTTGAAAGATTCAAAATTTGAAATTCAAACAATTTCAACTTGAAACATTATTTTGAAAGAGTAAATGATTTCAGATGAAAAACTCATGAATTCCAAAGTTGTAGAACTCATCAATATATACAACTTTTATTTTGATCATATTTTCATTTGACCAAATTTGAACAGTTGAAATTTTGAATTTCAATAAATGGCAACCTCAAACAAGATTTTGAAACCTTAAATGATTTCAACAATAGAAGTCGTGAACATAAAAGTTGTTGAACTCATCACTATCTACAACTTTTATTTTGGTCACTTCTTCATGTGACGAAGTATTAGTAAACATTGTTCATAAATTCACATATAACTCATAGTTTCATGAACTATACGAGAAACATGTTGATTTATTAACAATATTTACTATCACTTTATCAGATGAAGAAATAATCAAAATAAAAGTTGTAGATCTTGATGAGTTATACAACTTTGGTATTCATCACTTTTTCAGCTGAAATCATTTAATGGTTGAAAATGTCGTTCGAATTTATCATTTTTTTAATTTGAAAATTTGAAGTACTCAAACTTTGCCAAATGAAAAGAATGACCAAATCAACACACTAACTTGATAGGGCAAGATTTTAGAAAATTTTAGGAAAAAAACCATCACATTTGGGGTTAGTATGAGGGAGAAAGACTAGTTACAAATTTTACCCAGAGATTAAAAAGAAAAATCATAACTATTCATGATGATCAATGATGAACAAGTGTGATTTCTTTTTTTAATATGTGGCTGAAACTTGTAACTAGTTTTCTCCCTCATACTAACTCCAAATGTGATGGTTTTTTCCTAAAATTTTCTAAAATCATGCTCTATCATTTTAGTCTAGTCATCTATCTTTGTCACTAATTTTGAACAATTCAAATTTTGAATTTCAGAAAATGACATCTTCAAACCTGATTTTCAAACACTAAATAATTTCAGCTGTAAAGGTGATGAATATAAAAGTTGTATAACTCGTCAAGATCTCCTACTTTTATTTTGGTCATTTCTTCATTTCATAAATTGTTAAGTGATTTCATAAAGTTTTAATAGTAATAGAGTGGATGTTCAAATAGATTCATCTGGATGTTGCAAAGGGTAGCCTCACACACACACATAAATGTAGTCTCACACACATACAAAAATATATAGTCTTACACACATATATAAATATATAGTCTCACACGCATGCATAAATAAAGTCTTACAAACACACACTTACACAAACACTCCACGTTCAACAACTAGCTAGCCCGCTATAACGACTTTCCCCTTGACACCTTTTTGTTCCCATGGCAATATATCTTTAGGTAGGTTCTTTTCCACAACACTGATCTTCTTAGGAAAGTCTATGAATAGCGACTTCTAATCGTAGTTATTGTAAGCTTCAACATCGTCCACGCCATCAACTCCAATAATGTGATGTTTCCTGGAGGCAACCACGTGCTTTGTCTTCTTCTTCAGGGGGAGGTTACTTTATGGGTCAGACATATAGAAAACTTGTGCAACATGTGAAGCGAGCACCCAAGGGTCATCTTGGTAGCCTAGATTCTCGAGGTCTAGGACTCTCAATCTGATCTCGTTCAGTTGGTGTTGTTTGATCCAGTGACATCGAAACAGGGCCACCGTTATATCCCTTCCATAGTCAAGTTCCCATATCTCTTTAATGATGCCAAAGTATTGGATCTTTCATCCCAATCCATCGAGAGCCTCTATTCGAACGCCGTTGTTTTAGTTCACATATTTACTATCCTTTGCGTGGGTATAGTACGTATACCCATTGATGTCATAAGTATTCCAAGATGTGGGGGTATTAACCCCTATACCCTTATGGCTAAGCTTGGGCTGGCCCAGATCGGTGAGTCCGGTCCACCAAAAGACGACGCGTGGCCCAGCCAACCTGTTCGGAGTCCTGCACAAGGAGTCAAGGCAGATTTGGCGATTAGGCAAGATCCTAGTTGGTTAGAATAGGAATCCTTATCCGGCCACATATGGCAATTGTAACTGGCTAGGATTAGTTTCCGGATCTGTAACCCTATCCCTCGGACTATATAAGGTGGGTAGGGGACCCCTCTAAAAAATATCTCTCATTGACATACAACAATACAAATCAGACGCAGGACGTAGGTATTACGCCTTCTTGGCGGCCGAACCTGGATAAAACCTCGTGTCTGTCTTGCATCACTGTCTTGTTTGTGGCTTGCGCATCTGTCTGCCGACAATCTACTACCTTGGGCATACCCCTAGGTAGACTGCCGACCATATTTTGTCGACAGTGGCGCGCCAGGTAGAGGGTGTGCGTACTGCTCTCCAAGCAAACAAGATGGTCATCATCTCCGGCTCCATGGCTACGCCGAACGGCCTCACGTTCACCGTTGGCCAGATCACCTGGACCACCGGCTCTGATGACTTCATCGCCATGACCCCGGAGGAGGCATGGATTCAGTCTGCGCTGACCACTGCTTCACCTGCATCGGCTACGGCTCTGACCATGATGGGTACGGCTCTGACCACGATGGGTCTGGCTTCGACCATGGTACATCTGGCTCTGACCACGCCTGCATCACCTTCAACCATGCCAACAACTCGTCATCCGCTTCCCTGCTACAATGGAAAGCAGATCGATAACACTGACCTGCTCGACTCCATCGATCGGGTCGGCACCAAACTCGCTGAAACCCTAGCTCTGGTAAGTACGATTCAAAGTCAACCTAATGAGTAGGTAACCGCTCCCCACAACAGATCTACCCGACCAGCTCAGACCAGTCGTCCTGCACGACTTGGTACAGATCTCGTGGTCACATCTACTCTTGAAGGGTGCTATGCTCGTCGCCGACCAGCCTTCGCGATGGGTCTCCGGCTCTCCGAGTACGGAGCCTCGATGGAGAACCACCAGGTCTAGCCCTACGGCCTACGAAACACTGCCTCTAGCTACGCCTACAACCTACAACGCTGCTTGGATCTGTGTTTTATGCACCGACCTCGGCCGAAGCCACGCAACTTCGTCAACATGATCCGGATTGAAGATTATCAAGAAGGATCTGTCCACATAGTCCAAGAGGGCGACTCTAGCTCCTCGTCTAGCACCGTATCTAATGCATCTGTCCACACCGAGCTTCAGCATCATGAAGATGAAGGCATCAAGTATGATCTGGATATCCTAGACCATGCCCTGGGGTTCTCACAATTCCCGTCTTTCCCGCCAAGACGAGGGGATTTCATCCATGTTGTCAGCAATGACGAACCGCTAGTAGTTGGTGAAATAGAACAAGAAAAGACTGCATGCGAAGCATGCAATATTGACCAGTTTAATCACTGACAAATCGAAGCCGAAGCAGACCAGGAGGCACGACGCATAAGGGTCCAGCCACGTGACCTCAACGATGCTTTCGACAGGGTGGGGGACAAATGGGTCTTTAGGACTCCAAGTGCCAACATAGCCGTCACCATGGCGACAATGCAACGGCTACCCAACACCGTAGAAACCCAAGCAGTTCGCGATGAAATACAAGCCTATCTGATGGCTGCTATGGCCCAGACCGCGGAGATTGTAAACCAAGCTCGGGCCCCATCCATCTCAGTCGAGTCAAGCCACAGCCACCAGCACCCAAGTCGCTCACAGCCACTCAACCAACGTGGCTCACGCAACAACGACCCATCGGACAACCGTCAAGGTGGAAACAGTGGCCATGATGGTGGCTAGGATGACAACCGCCGTTGGGACGACAACCGCTGCGACATCCAGGATGATAACCACCGGGACAACCGCGACAATCGCCGCAATAACCACGGTCGCAGGGCTAATCTAGATGGCAATTGAGATCGCCGCGATGGCAATAACGATCTCCGCCATTACCTTGGTGGACGCGATCTATGCGCTCGCATCAACCAGAGAGCCGACGATCGAGCATCCCATGAAAGTTATCGCCGTATGGAATATGACACTGCCCACGGCCTGCCGGGTTTGAAGCAGTTTACTCCACACCTTCGCCAAGTCATATGGCCCAAGAATTTCAAGCTTGAGAAACTTTAGAAGTACGATGGCAAGGAAAATCCCAAATTATGGGTCATGCTCTACGAGACTGCGTGCAGATCAGCCATGGCTGACGAGCACGTCATGTCTAACTATTTCCCAGTCGCTGTTGGCCATGTGGGTCACCAATGGCTGGTCAGCTTACCGGCGAACTACTTCGACTCTTGGTAGGAGCTCAAGCAAGCCTTCATCGACAACTTCATTGCTACTTGTGAACAACCAGGCAATAAATACGATCTGCAATGGATTCGAGATCGAAAAGATGAGCCACTGCGCGAGTACGTCTGGCGTTTCTCGGAGATGCGCATCAAGGTCCCATCAATCTCCGACAACGAGGCAATCGAGGCTTTCATCACTGGCCTCCGCTTCCACGATGCCCTAAGGGACAAGCTCCTCCACAAGAGACCTGAATCGGTCACAGTGCTCCTAGCCATCGCTAAGAAATATGCGGACACCGACGACGCTAAGAAGATAATTATTGAAGAAGCAGCAAGGGTTCCACGCTCCGACCACCCCCCACACCATGATGACTACCGCGGCAACCATGGTCGGAACGACAATTTTGACCACCGCAACCAGTGCAACGACTCCTGCGACCACCGCGACCAACGTAATCAGCGACGTAACCGCCGTGACGATTACAGGAGCAAGCGTGCTCGGGAAGACGACGGCGAGGTCAACACCGTTAAAAAGGGTGGCGAACATCGTAACCATGAAGACAACTACGCCAAAGCATTGAAAGGGCCCTGCCAGCTCCATCCTAAGTCAAACCATACCATGGAGAATTGTTGCGTCCTCAAGTCTATCTACACGCGTCAACAGGCTCCGGATACGTCTGACAAGCCCAACGACGCAGGGGAACAGCATAACGAGGATAACGACGATGACGATGCAGACCCTCGTCACAAGTACGTCAAGCCAACCGATCGCGTGCACACCATCATCAGAGGCAAAGTGTCCATCGAGACCAAACGAGAACGCAAGCTACTCGCCCGCGCTTGCTTGAACGTGGCCAACACCAACAATCTCCTCACCGATCCACAGCTCCCTCCATGGTCTCACCGCGAAATCTCCTTCAGCAGAAAGGACCAATGGGCCGTAATACCTGAGCCAGGGCATTTTCGCCTTGTCCTCGATTCTTGTATCAACAAGGTTCAGTTCGACAGAGTGCTGATCGACGACAGCAGCTCCATCGATATACTGTTCAAGAACAGTCTGCCTGCCCTGAAGATAGCTCAGGCAGACCTCAAGCCGTACAAGGCACAGTTCTGGGGTGTTCTCCCTAGATAGAGCTCTACACCTCTCGGGCAGATCATGCTACCTGTGCAGTTTGGGACCCTGGACCACTTCCGCACTGACTACGTCAACTTCGTGGTCGCCGACTTCGATGGCACCTACCATGCTATTCTTGGTTGACCGTCACTCACCAAGTTCATGGCCATACCTCATTACAGGTATCTGGTGCTCAAGATGCCTACCAAGAAAGGAGTTCTAACCCTTCAAGGCAATGTGTACGCAGCTTATACCTGTGAAGATGATAGTTTCAAAATAGCAGAGGCTCACGACCTCTCTATTCGCATGGCCGAGACCATGCTCGACGCCAAGAAGACCTCAATCAACCACTAGGAGATCCCGGAGCTCGAGGCTCCATGCAAGAACATCAAGTCCAAGGAGCACAAGGTGATCCAGCTGGTCGACGGTGATCCTAGGAAAACGGCCCTTATCGGGGCCAACTTGGATCCCAAATAGGAAGATACACTCATCAGGTTCTTGAGGAGCAATGTGGATGTGTTCGCATGGAAACCTGCTGACATGCCCGGTGTACCTCGGAACTTGATCGAGCACTCCTTGAATGTTAACGGCAAGGCCAAACCTATCAAGCAGAAGCTATGATGGTTCGCTCGCGATAAAAAGGAGGTAATTAGGGTAGAAGTTACACGGCTTTTGGCAGCCGGATTTATCAAAGAAGTGTATCATCCGGAGTGGTTAGCCAACCCGATTCTTGTACGCAAAAAGAATAATGAATGGAGAATGTGCATTGATTACACTGATCTCAACAAACACTGCCCTAAGGACCCCTTCGGCTTACCCTCGCATAGACGAGGTCGTAGATTCAACCGCCGGTTGTGAGCTCCTTTCCTTTCTCGATTGCTACTCTGGTTATCACCAGATCGCTCTAAAAAAGGATGACTAGATCAAGACATCTTTTATCACGCGCTTCGGTGCCTACTGCTACACGACCATGTCGTTCGGGCTCAAAAACACCGGGGCTACCTACCAACACGCTATACAAGCTTGCCTCAGAGAAGAGATAAAAGATGACCTCGTCGAGGCTTATATTGATGATATAGTTGTCAAAACCAAGGAAGCTCATACCCTTGTTGACAACCTGGAACGCACCTTTGCAGCCCTTAATACATTCCAGTGGAAGTTAAACCCAAAGAAGTGCATCTTTGGTGTTCCTTCTGGCATACTACTCGGCAACATCGTCAGTCACGACGGCATATGCCCTAACCCAGAGAAAGTCAAAGCTGTCTTGGACATGAAGCCGCCCAAAAAGGTGAAGGATGTTCAGAAGCTTACCGGATGCATGGCCGCCCTCAGCCGTTTCATATCAAGATTAGGCGAAAAAGGATTACCGTTCTTTAAACTACTCAAAGCATCCAAAAAGTTTGAGTGGTCGGAGGAAGCAGACGCTGCCTTCACACAGCTGAAACAATACCTTACGTCACCTCCGGTCCTCACTGCTCCAAGAGAAGACGAAATACTCCTGCTATACATTGTGGCTACTAATCGAGTGGTCTCCACGGCCATGGTGGTCGAGCGAGATGAGCCCTGCCATGTCTACAAGGTACAGCAACCAATCTATTTCATCAGCAAGGTACTTAATGAGTCCAAGACCAGGTACCCATAGATTCAGAAGTTGATCTATGCCATACTGATAACATCCCGAAAGTTGAAACACTACTTCGACGGATACCGTGTGGTGGTCATGACTGAGTACCCTCTGTGAGATATCAATAGCAACAAGGATGCGAATGGGCGCATCGTTAAATGGGCAATGGAGCTATTCCCCTTCTCCTTGGAATTTGCAAGCCGTACTACAATCAAGTCTCAGGCACTTGTCGATTTCATCGTCGAGTGGACAGACTTAAGCACGCCTGCCTCTCTGGGATCTGACGAGTATTGGACGATGTACTTCGATGGCTCTCTCAACATTAACGGTGCGGGAGCAGGAGTCCTTTTCGTGTCACCATCCAAGGAGCAGCTCCGGTACGTCCTCAGGATTTATTTCCCAGCATCTAATAATGCCGCCGAGTACGAAGCATGCCTACATGGTTTGCGCATTGCGGTTGAGCTTGGCGTCAAACGTCTCTACGTCTACGGAGACTTTGCTCTGGTCATCAACCAACTCAACAAGGACTAGGACACGACCAGCGAAAAGATGGATGCATACTGCAAATCGATCAGAAAGCTGGAAGGCAGGTTCTATGGCATCGAGTACATACACGTGGTCCGGGACAAGAATCAAGCAGCGGATGCACTGTTAAAGTTAGGATCATCCCGAGCCAAAATCCCACATGGCGTATTTGTCCAAGACCTGCTCACGCCTTCCATCGAAGAGGAAGATTCCATGGCAAACAAGCCTCCAGACCAGCAGTTGGTGGCTACAGTTTCGGCGTCAAGCACCGCCGAGCCGCCTCCGACCACTCACGAGCCCGACTGGAGAATACCTTTCATCAAGTACCTAACAGATGATAGCGGTTACACTGATCAGACAGAAAACGAGCGCCTAATGCGTCGCAGTAAGCAGTACCTGCTCGTCGATGGCAAGCTATGGCGCAACAACGCAAAGGAGGAAATCTTGATGAAGTGTATAACCTAGGAGGATGGCGAGCATCTCCTGGACCAAATCCACTCTGGCTCCTGCGGTAACCACGCGGCCTCAAGAATGTTGGTCGGTAAGGCTTTCCGAGCAGGGTTCTATTGGCCATCAGCAGTAGCCGACGTAGAGAAGCTAGTCCGCCACTGTGAGGGTTGTCAATTCTTTGCCAAGAGAATCCACGTACCAGCACATGAGATCCGGACAATACCAGCCTCTTGGCCCTTCGCATGCTAGGGACTGGATATGATCGGGCCCTTCAAACCGTCTCTAGGGAAATTTACATGCGTCTTTGTGCTGATCGATAAATTTTCTAAGTGGATAGAATACATGCCTCTGGTACAGGCATCCTTAGAAAAGGCTATCACGTTCCTCGACTAGGTCATCCACTGTTTCGGCATACCCAACAGCATCATCACTGATCTAGGTACTCAGTTCACCAAGAACGCTTTTTGGGACTTCTGCGATGAAAGGAGCATAGTAGTAAAATACGTCTCGGTGGCGCACCCTAGAGCTAATAGACAAGTCGAGTGGGCCAATGGCATGATCTTAGACGCATTGAAGAAAAGGATGTACAGAGAAAATGACAAAGCTCCTGGAAGATGGCTCAAAGAGTTACCAGCCGTGGTCTAGGGCCTCAGAACTCAGCCCAGTCGTAACACCGGCGTCTCACCGTACTTTATGGTTTACGGTGCTGAGGCAGTCCTTCCAGTTGATATAGCTTTTAGATCAGCACGGGTAGAGAACTTTGACGAAGGAAGGGTCAATGAAGTACGGGAACTAGAAGTGAATAGTGCAGAAGAGAGGCGGCTCGATTCTTATGTACGTATGGCCAAATACCTTGCTGTTCTGCGCAGGTACTACAACAAGAACGTTAAAGAGCAGTTTTTCGTGGTCGGGGACCTGGTCCTGAAGTGGAAGACGAACTAGGCTGGTGTCCATAAACTCGCAACCCCATGGGAGGGTCCCTTCATGATCAAGGAAGTCACACGACCAACGTCTTACAGGTTAGCTCACCTGGACGGTACTGACGTACCAAATTCATGGCACATCAACAAGCTTAGACATTTCTATGCTTAACTACTAAGATATGTACTCCTCTTGTACCTTCGATTTACTTCAATAAAGCTATTATGATTTCTCCGACCACTCTAATGTGTCACTTCGAATTTTATGGTTATTCTAACTTAGCCTATAAAAGCCGGCCACCACTCCTACGGTTTTTGGAGTAGGCCCTATCTCCGGTTCCTCCCAACACGTGCATGGGATCCGCTCTCTACGTTACGGGTGATCGGCAGGTCCCCCTTGGTTTGACTTGTCCACATCTACGTGTGCACAGGTCATGCACCTCACACTCCGACCACATGGCAAACTAGGGCCACACAAACTTTTCGGGATGATGTGTCGAGCAAAATGGTACAACTAAATAGAACGTTAACATGTTCTCACTTAGTTACACCAACATAAGTTTCAAGCTTAAAAACGTTTTATACAAAGCAAACAAGCTTATAATGATATACAGTTACGTTATTACAAGCTTGCCTGAAGATGCCCAAGTTTACAATAACACAACTATGCCCTCCTACAGCTCTAAGCCTATTACATTGGCTGGTCGGGGTGCGCGGCACCTACTACTCGCTGCTTCCGATATCCTACTCGGGTCTCGGGGACTCTTGTGCTAGTCGAGCTAAAGGGGATGGCCCTGCCGATGCCTGGCTGGTCGAGACCAGGCGTCCCCTGTACAGGTGCTGTCCCACCTCCACACAGGTTAATGTCGCCAATTATCTTTGATGACAGGTCCAGGTGGGCCATTCAAAGCTCCTCCGCCTTGTCTGGGTCTACCTCCTTTGGGTATCCAGCCTCCAGGCGCTTGAGGTCGATCAGGGGGTAGTGGGCACACACCATGCTTAGCACATGGGCACCCGTGTACTCACCCGCCTCCTTCACGAACTCTTGGAACCATCCCCATGCTTGTCTGCATCTTTCGACCAGTCTGAGCTGGGGCGTCCTTGGCTCTTCCTCTGTGAGCGCTGGGTTGATAAGGTCGAGGACGGGCAAAATGCCAGTTGCCACTTCCTGGCACCGGTTCTTCCATGTGTCCCGATCCTCGGTGGCCTCGAGGCATCGTGCTTTCCAGCCGTCACGCTCTTTGATCACGGCTTCTAGATGCCTCTTGGCATTGACTTTTAAAACTGCACACCGTACAAGACATCAAATGTAATGGCACGACAAGATAAGGCGGGCAATAGAATGAGAAAGGTGGTCTGGAATACTTACTTTTCAGTTCCTCCTTCATTTTGGTGGTGTGGTCCTAGAGTTGAGACTGGTTGCGTGCCAGTTTCACGTTGTCCTCCTTCAGACGACCACACTCTATGGTCACACGGCTATTCTCCTCTTGGAGGTGGGTTACTTCAGCTTCTAAGCCTGCATTACAACTGTCACTACCAACAACGCAACAAAATGTGTCATACACTTGCTGTGATAAAATGACAACTTACTTGTTTTTTCCCGCTCTTTGTTATTGAGCTGGCCGACCAGGTTCTGGTTTTGTGCCTCTCGCTCTGTCCTCTCCTGGTCGGCGGCTTCAAGTTGGCGACACAAGCATTCCACCTCGGCCGCCAGTTCTCTATTGTTCACCGTGATTCCCTCAATCTGGTCGAAGCACCTCTTTCGGGAAAATGAAATGCCTATTTTCTATTGCGCCAGATGCAAATTCTTGGTGGTTGGCACATTGGAGCAAGGGTGGAGAAGATAGAAGTGAGAACAGAGCTGATGCCAGCGTCGGTCCAGTGACCGGACGCTGAATCCAGAAGCATCGGACGCTGACTGCCTACGTCCGGTCGTGTTGACTGTCGGTACAATGGCTAGGGTTTACCACCGGACGCTGGCTATGTCCGGTCGAGGTGGACCGGATGCGTCCGGTCGAGGAAAACCAGGTTTCAACCCTTACTGTACTCGACCGGACGCTGAGGTTCCAGCGTCCGGTCAGTTTTAACCGGACGCATCCGGTCGTGGTCGGTACCTTACTGGAAATGACCGGACGCTAGGGGTTCAGCGTCCGATCAGTTGAAGCTGCTGCGTCCAGTCAGCGTCATAGCCGTTGGAATCTAACGAATGGCGTTTGAAGGCGATGACACATGGTGTCCATCTGTGGACCAGACGCTGAACCCAGGGTTCGGTCAGTATGACCGGAGCGTCCGGTCAGAGCGCGTTTTGCCCAGTGAAGGGGTATAACGGCTCTATTTGATTGGGGCTCTATTTATAGCCCCATGGCCGGCTCAAGGGACAACTCTTGCACATTTTCATTGACATAGCAACCTTGTGAGCCTAGCCAAAGGACTCCCACTCATCTACATCATTGATTCATCATCATAGTGAGATTGGGAGTAATCCAAGGGCATTGCTTGAGTGATTGCATCTAGAGGCACTTAGTGATCATGTTTCGCTACGGATTTCGCTTGTTACTCTTGGTGGTTGCCGCCACCTAGATGGCTTGGAGCAGCGAGGATCGTCGAGCGGAGGTGGTGATTGTCTCTGGCTCCGATCGTGGTGATTGTGAGGGGTTCTTGACCTTTCCCCAGCAAAGCGCCAAAAGGTACTCTAGTGGATTGCTCGTGGCTTGTGTGATCCTCATCTTGTGTTGGTTGTGCGGCACCCTATTGAGGGTTTGGCGTGTGAAGCCAATTAGCGCGTGAACCCCCAAGTGAGTGAATCGCCACAACGAGGACTAGCTTGCCGGCAAGCAAGTGAACCTCGGTAAAAAATCATTATGTTCATCATTGATTCCGAGGTGATTGGTCATCATTGTTATTCATCTTCGTGATTGATTGGTTCATTCATCTACACGGCGGTATAACCCTCTTGATCACTCTCTTTACTTTACCGCAAACTAGTTGACAAGCTCTTTAGTGTAGCTAGTTGTGAGAGCTTGCATGCTTGGTTGGTGTGGCTCTTTAGTTAGCCTTTGAGAGCACACTAACATAGGGTAGTGTCATTGCTCTTGTGTGAATTGACACTATCTAAACTAGAATTGTGGTAGGTGGCTTGCATTTTGAGTAGGCTAGCGCAACACTCGCTTCGCCTCATAATTGTCTAACCATTTGGTTAAGTGTTGTTGTAGAAATTTTTATTAGGCTATTCACCCCCCCTCTAGCCATTAGGACCTTTTAGCAGGGTTAGTGCTCGGAGCACTTGTACTTTGCTCGGCTATCTTCTCAACCAGTTGCTCGGGGACTGACGTCTGGCCGCTCGTTTGCTGAGGTTCCGATGGAATTTCTTCTACAGGTTCCTCCACAACCAGCTGCTGAGCAGTTCTTTCTGCCAGTACTGGTGAAGCCGTGCCACACCCGGCTAGCTGGTCGGGATTTTCGGTGGACGCCGACCTGATATACCAGAGAAAAGTTCAGAAGACAATAGTATTCAATACAAATTATAAGCTTACATCAAAGTTACAGACACTTACAGCTTGGAAGCACGGAATGATGTGGCGAAGGAGCATCTCTTCGATCGCGCCTGCTCCACGTGCTCGGCGGGATACACCGGGTCTTTTTCCATGACCGGTACCGGTGCCGGGGTTTGGTGCTCGACACTTCCCCCGCTTGTCCTCTATGTTGCAGTGGTCGGTGATGCAATCACTGCTGGCACAGAGGAGCCACCCTGCTCCGTCGACCCCATTTATCTCCTCCTCTTTCGAGGGACGAGTCGGAATATGTCCACATCCTCTGTTTCGTCGTCTAAAAGGGGGAAGATGGCCTAGCGACGTTTGTTGGCAGTCGACCGCTTGCCAGCAGCTCTAGCCGATGCATCCTCCCCAACCCCGAGTATCGCCCAGTCGACGTCTTCGGTCCTGGCATCGGTCTGGGCGGTTGGGCCGGCAATTTGCGGCCAATCCACACCGGGGGGCGGCGACATGAACACTGCTGCCCAGTCATGACCATTACTCTGGGAAACATAAAGGAGACAACAGTCAATTTCTTGTTACAACATAATTCTACAGGTAGAAGGAAGCATCATTTACCTTTGGGGGAGGTCAGGCCAGCTTGAAGGCGTGCTCGATGTCGTTTAACCTGACATAATTGGGATCGGCTAGGTTGAATAGCTCCCCAATCCTGGCCTTTATTCTATCTTGTCGAGCGCCTCTTTTCTGGTCCTCGTCGGATCTGCGCTCCCCTGGTACTCGAAGCCAGGATGTACCCTCTTCTGGCAGGGCTGGATCCTTCGGCTGATGAAGTTCCCAACCATGCTTGGACCATCTAGCTTTCCCCACGGGATCACCCTGAGCAGTTCTGCGATCTGCTCCAAGTGCTCAGGCTTCTCCGACCAGCTATTCTTCTTCTCTGAAATCAACCCCACGTTGCACAGGGTGATTGTGTTCGACTCTTCGCGGATGTAGAACCACTTCTTGTACCATTCGTCCAGCGAGGTGTTCCAGGGGCAGTGTAAGTACTAGGCCTTCATACCGTCACGCAGATTGAGGTAGACACCTCCAGCTATCTTTGAGCCGCCGCTCCCTTTCTTCCGCAGACAAAACAGATGGCGAAAGAGGTTGAAATGGGGCTGGAAGCCACCATAGGCCTCGCAAAGATGGATGAAGGTGGAGACAAGAAGAATCGAGTTGGAATGCAGATTGCAAATCCCAATCTCATAATACAAGCAGAGACCCTGAAGGAAAGGGTGCACTAGAACCCCAAAACCCCGCTTGAAGAAATCCTCGAAAACCACAATCTCACCTGGTTGTGGATCAGGGAAGCTTTCTCCTTCCGGCGCACGCCATCCCGCGAGTACCTTGTTGTGGAGCACTCCCATGGCGACGAGGTCTTCGATGGTCTGCTCATTGCTCCTTGACTTCCACCACTCCTTCGCCATGACTCCGCCTTTCTTCTAGGCGTCTCTGTTCGCCATTAATCTGTCCTTACAAAGGGGATGGATGTGGTGGCGGGGGGATTGGTGATGATTTTCGAAGGAATAGGGTTCGGCAAGAGGAAGAAGAAGGTTGCGGCGGCGAATGACAATGGGGATCGGTAAAAAGTAACTTACCAGTTCTATATTATAAATAACCAAGAGCTCCGTTGTTTTGTCCACCTGAGATTCTTGGGAGACGTGCACACGCAGCGCAGACAGTTGTTTTCACAACCTCGAGATCTACGCCAATAAACACGCCCCTTCGTTACCAGTGTACGCGCCTCTTCGTTGATAATGTGAGAGGGCCCACACTGACGCACCTTCATACAGGTGCCAAGCGACTGTTTGCCAGAAAGAGAAAGAAGGCATAGTGACGTGTTATATCCGTCTGCTTTTTTGACCAAACGTGGCAGATTAGACTTGACAGAGTAAGGAGATAAATAAATACACCAAATAATAATACAAGCAGTGTTCTTTTTCCTTTCGCTGCATGTCTTGTGCTCAATGATGGACCAGACCACTACCGTGCTCGGGGACTGCCTAGACCACTGCCGTGCTCGAGGACCGCCCAGACCACTGCCATGCTCGGGGACTGCTTCGACCGCTGCCGTGTTCGGGGACTGTCCTGACCACTGCTCGGAGATTGCTTTCCTCGGCTACATGTGATTTGTACTCACATACAGTTGAGAGACATTTATTTAGACCTTGCTACAAGGCTCATACTTCGCCTTCCAGCAAGCTCGGGGACTACATCGGTACGATGCACCTACCGGTGCATCTCGTATTGCTTGTACGACAATTGGGTTCTCAACTTAACTGGGAATTCTTTTTAGACCTTGGCACCACGTGCCTACATCACCTACTACCAGGCTCGGGGACTAAGTGGGCACACTTCACCTTGTGGTGAATGTGTTTATTTAATCGACCCTTATGCTTTAACTGATTGTAAGGATTACTATTGTGCTCGGGGACTGTCCCGACCACTGCTCAGAGATTGCTTTCCTCGACTACATGTGATTTATACTCACATACAATTGAGAGACATTTATTTAGACCTTGCTACAAGGCTCCTACTTTTCCTTCCAGCAAGCTCAGGGACTACATCGGTACGATGCACCTGCCGGTGCATCTCGTATTGCTTGTACGACAATTGGGTTCTCAACTTAATTGGGAATTCTTTTTAGACCCTGGCACCACGTGCCTACGTCACCTACTACCAGGCTCAGGGACTAAGTGGGCACACTTCACCTTGCGGTGAATATGTTTGTTTTTCGACCCCTATGCCTCTGATGATCAAGGACGCTACGCTTCAAGACGCACTTACATTTCTGTTCAGAAATACAAGTGGGCACACTTCCCAGGATAGAAATCTTTTTCTTTTTTCTTAAGAGCACCATACATCCTCCGGACAACCTACTTCTCCGGTGACAACGGTGGTCAGAGGTGTCAAGGACTCAAGCCTTACTTGTCGGAGAAGGTTAAAATGGCGTGTCGCAGCATAATACATGGTGCTCGGGGACTAGCTGTGGGGGTATTAACCCCTATACCCTTACATGGTGCTCGGGGACGAAATATGGTCGGCAGTCTATCTAAGGGTATGCCCAAGGTAGTAGATTATCGGTAGACAGGTGTGCAAGCTACGAACGAGATGGTGACGCAAGATAGACACGAGGTTTTATCTAGGTTTGGCCACCGTGAAGGCGTAATACCTACGTCCTACGTCTAATTGTATTGCTGTATGTAAATGAGATGATTTTTGAGAGGGGTCCCCTGCCCGCCTTATATAGTCTGGGGGGCAGGGTTACACATCTAGAAACTAATCCCAACCAGTTACAATTGCCATAGGTGGCCGGAAAGGATTCCTATTCTAACCAACCAGGATCTTGCTTGATCTCCAAGTCTGCCTTGATTCCTTGCGCGGGACTTCGAGCAGATCGGCTAGGCCGCTCATCGTCTTCTAGTGGGCCGGACCCCCTGGTTCGGGCTGGCCCAAACCTAGCCGTAAGGGTATAGAGGTTAATACCCCCACAGCTAGTCCCCGAGCACCATGTATTATGTTGTGACACGTCGTTTGATCTTCTTCGGCTAATGCGGTCTATCTTCATGTCATCTCCAACTGGTTGAAACATTGACCAAGCAAATGTGCCAGTATTTTGGTCAGCATAGAGAGCAGTAGACCACGATTATAGCTAAAGATTCTGGTTGTCCAAAGAATGCATGGTGCTCTAAAGAAAAAAGAAAAAGATTTCTTTCCTGATCAAGTGTGCCCACTTGTATTTCTGAAAAGAAATGTAAGTGACCCTTGTACAGTAGTAGTTATGGCCAACAGTCAGAGCGTAGGGATCGATAAAATAAGCACATTCACCGCAAGGTGAAGTGTGCCCACTTAGTCCCCGAGCCTAGTAGTAGGTGATGTAGGCACGTGGTGCCAGGGTCTAAAAAGAATTCCCAGTTAAGTTGAGAATCCAATCGTCGTACAAGCGATACGAGCTGCACTGGCAGGTGCATCATACCGATGTAGTCCCTGAGCTTGCTGGAAGGTGAGGTATCAGCCTTGTAGCAAGGTCTAAGTGAGAAAAAATAAATGCCTCTCAACTGTATGTGAGTATAAATCACATGTAGCCGAGGAGAGCGATCCCCGAGCAATGGCCGGAGAGTGGTTGGGGCAGTCCTCGAGTGCAGCATGGGGAAAACGACGAATCCCCAAGAATAACCATAGTCGGGACAGTCCCCAAGCACAAAGGTAGTCAGGACAGTCCCTGAGCATGAGGGCAGTCGAGACAGTCCTGAGCACGAGAGTGGTCAGAATAGTCCCCGAGCACGATGGTGGTCGGGACAGTCCCCGAGCACAAGGATAGTCGCGACAGTCCCTGGAAACAAGGCCGAGGAGCTACGGATGACCCAGCTGGACTTGTCGGTGAAAATAATTAGCGATATTAACCTGTGTGGAGGTGCGACACCACCCGTACAAGGAACGCCATCAACAAGTCAGCTGGGAGCGCCGTTATCTTCAAGCCAACCGGCGAAGCCTGCGGTCTCGACCAACCAGGCATCGGTGGGGCCATCTTCTTCAGCTCGATCAATGCCAGAGTCCCCAAGACCCGAGCACGATGTCAGGCCCAGCAAGCAACAGGCGCCGCGCGCCCCGACCAGCCAATAGTGTAGGCTATAGCTGTAGAAGATGTAGTTGGGTTATTGTAAACTTGGACCTTTTCAGGCAAGCTTGTAATAACGTACTTGTATATCAACATAAGCTTGTTTGTTTTGTAGAAAACATGTTTAAGCTCAGATATCGTGTTGATGTAACTAAGTTAGAACGTGTTGGCGTTCTGTTTAGTTGTACCAGTTTAGTCGAAACGTCATCCTGAAAGGTTTGTATGGCCCTAGTTTGTCTTGCGGTCAGAGTGTGAGGTGCGTAGCTTGTGCACACGCAGAAACACACAAGTCAAACTAGAGAGCACCTGCCGATCACCCGTAGCATAGAGAGCGGATCCCATGCACACGTTGGGAGGAACCGGAGATAGGGCCTGCTCTGAGAACTTGAGAAGGAATGGTGGTTGATTTTAACTGGTAGAGTTAGAATAACAATAGACTTCGAAGTGACACATTAGAGTGGTCGGAGAAATCATAATAGCTTTATTGAAATAAATCAAAAGTACAAGAGGGGTACATATCGTAGTAGCTAAGTATAGAAACGCCTAAGCTTGTCGATGTGCCAGGAATTGGGTACGTTTGTGCCGTCTAGGCGAGCTAACCTGTAAGATGTAGGGCGTGTAACCTCCTTGATCATGAAGGGTCCTTCCCATGGGGTTGCGAGTTTGTGGACACCAGCCTGATTCGTCTTCCACTTCAGGACCAGGTCCCCGACCATGAAGAACCGCTCCTTGATGTTCTTGTTGTAGTACCTATGCAAAATAGCAAGGTATTTGGCTGTACATACGCAAGAATCAAGCCGCTTCTCTTCTACACTATTCACTTTTAGCTCCCGCACTTCATTGGCCTTATCTTCATCATCATTGTCCTCATTACGCTGCTCCCCTGTGTCGTTAGGCTTGTCGGATTTATCCGGAGCCTGTTGGCGCGTGTAGATGGATTTGAGAACACGGCAATTCTCCATGGTATGGTTTGACTTGGGATGGAGCTGGCAGGGTCCTTTCAATGCTTTGGCGTAGTCTTCTTCATAGTTGCGACGTCCGCCACCTATTTTAACGATGTTGACTTTGCCGTCATCTTCCCGAGCACGCTTGCCCCTATAATCATCACGGTGATTACGCCGTTGATTACGCTGGTCGTGGTGGTCGCGAAAATCGTTGCGCTGGTTGCAGCGATCAAAATTGTCGTTCTGACCACGGTTGCCGCGGTAGTCATCGTGGTGTGAGGGGTGGTCGGAGCGTGGAACCCTTGCTACTTCTTCGATGATTATCTTTTTAGCATCATTGGCGTCCGCATATTTTTTAGCAGTAGCTAGGAGCGCTGTGACCAATTCGGGTCTTTTGTGGAGGAGCTTGTCCCTTAGGGCATCGTGGAAGTGGAGACCAGTGATGAAAGCTTCGATTGCCTCATTGTCAGAGATTGATGGGACCTTGATGCGCATCTTCGAGAAGCGTCAGACGTACTCATGCAGTGGCTCATCTTTGAGATCTCCAATCCGCTGCAGATCATATTTGTTGCCGAGTTGTTCGCAAGTAGCAATGAAGTTGTCGATGAATGCTTGCTTGAGCTCTTGCCAAGAATCAAAGTAGTTTGCTGGCAAGCTGACCAGCCATTGGTGGCCTGCATGGCCGACCCCGACTAGGAAGTAATTAGACATGATGTGCTCATTAGCCATGGCTGATCTGCACGCGGTTTCATAGAGCATGACCCATAACTTGGGGTTCTCCTTACTGTCGTACTTCTAGAGTTTTTCGAGCTTGAAGTTTTTTGGCCACATGACTTGGCGAAGGTGAGGAGTAAACTACTTCAAACCCGGAGGGCCATGGGTAGTATCATATTCCATACGGCGATAGCTTTCGTGGGATGCACGATCATTGGCTCTTTGGTTAATGCGATCGCGCAGATCGCGTTCTCCGAGGGAATGGCGGAGATCATTATTGCCATCACGACGATCCCGATTGCCACCCTGGTTGACCCCGTGACCGTGGTTATCACGGCGATTGTCACAGTTGTCTCGTCGATTATCGTCCTGGTTGTTGTGGCGGTTGTCGTCTCGACCACCATCATGACCACCGTTTCCGCCTTGACGATTGTCTGGTGGGTCGTTGTTGTGCGAGCCACGTTGGTTGGGTGGCTGTGGGTGACTTGAGTACTAGCGACTGCGGCTTGATTCGACTGAGACGGATGGAGCCCGGGCTTGGTTTGCAATCTCTATGATCTGGGCTATAGCAGCCGTCAGGTAGGCTTGTACATCATCACGAATTGCCTGGATTTCCGGGGTATTGGGTAGTCGTTGCATTATCACCATAGCAACAGCTACATTGGCGCTTGGAGTCCTAAAGACCTGCTTTTCCCCTACCGTATCAAAGGCATTGTTGAGATCACGTGGCTGGAACCTTATGTGTCGTGCCTCCTCTTCTTCCTCGGCTTCGGCTTGTCTGCGATTAAACCGGTCAATATTGCATGCTTCGCGTGCTAGCCTTTCTTGTTCTATTTCGCCAATTGCCGGTGGTTCATCATTACTGACAACATTGATCAAGTCTCCTTGCCTTGGTGGGAAGGATGGGAATCGTGGGAACCCCGGGGAGTGGTCTAGGATATCTAGATCATATTCAACTTCTTCATTGTCACGATGCTGAAGCTTAGTGTGGACAGAGCCATTAGATGCGATGCTGGACGGGGAGCTTGAGCTGCCCTCTTGAATTGTGTGGACCGATCCTTCTTGATACTCCTCAATTCGAACCATGTTGACGAAGTTGCATGGCTTTGGCCGAGGTCGATGTATAAAACACAGATCTGAGCAGCGTTGTATATTGTACGCGTAGTTGGAAGCAATGTTTCACAGGCCGTAGGACTGAACCTGGTAATTCTCCATCAAGGCTTCGCACTCGCAGAGCCGAAGACCTGTTGCGGGGGCTGGTCGGCGACGAATGGAGCGCCCTTCAGGAGTAGACGTGACCACAAGATCCATACTAAGATGTGCAGGACGACTGGCCTGAGCTGGTCGGGTAGATCTATTGTGGGTAGTGGTTACCTGCTCGGTAGGTTGATTTTGAATCGAATCTACTAGAGCTAGGGTTTCAGCAAGCTTGGTGCTGACCTGATCGATGGAGTCGAGTAGGTCGGTGTTGTCAATCTGCCTCCCTTTGTAGTGAGGAAGCGAACGACGGGTTGTCGGCATGGCTGAAGACGATGCTGGTGTGGCTAGAGCTAGATCCAACATGGTCGGAGCCGTAGCTGATGCTGATGAAGCAGTGGTCGACGCAGATTGGATCTGTGCCTCCTCCATGGTCATGGCGATGAAGTTGTCGGAGCCAGTGGTCCAGGTGATCTGGCCGATGGTGAACATGAGGCCGTTCGGCGTAGCCATGAAACCAAGGATGATGACCATCTTGTTCGTCTAGGGAGCAGTACGCACACCCCCTACCTAGCGCGCCACTGTCGATGAAATATGGTCGACAGTCTACCTAGGGGTATGCCCAAGGTAGTAGATTATTGGCAGACAGGTGCGCAAGCTACGAACGAGATGGTGACGCAAGACAGACATGAGGTTTTATCCAGGTTCGGCCGCCGAGAAGGCGTAATACCTACGTCCTATGTCTGATTGTATTGCTGTATATAAATGAGATGATTTTTGAGAGGGGTCCCCTGCTCGCCTTATATAGTCTAGGGGCAGGGTTATAGATCTAAAAACGAATCCCAACCAGTTACAATTGCCATAGGTGGCCGAATAAGGATTCCTATTCTAACCGACCAGGATCTTGCTTGATCTCCAAGTCTGCCTTGATTCCTTGCACGGGACTCCGAGCAGATCGGCTGGGCCATGTGTTGTCTTCTAGTGGGCCGGACCCCCTAGTCTAGGCCAGCCCAAACCTAGCCGTAAGGGTATAGGGGTTAATACCCCCACACTCTCAAAGACATTCTTCTGCACGTGCATAGCATCAATGGCATGGGGGACCTCCAAGTCTGGCCAATAAGGCAGATACTGAAAGAAGATCGATTGTTTCTTGAAAGGTATGCCTTCGACAAGAGGTGTGCTTCTATCTCTGTTCATCCCATCCGGATTCTTCTTTCTATAGACGACGCGTATGTTTTTCACCATTCTATACATGTGTTCTCCGTTATGACGTCTCTCTAGAGGGGGTTCAATCTCCGGGGTGTTGTCATAAAATCTAAAGAACAATTTACTATAGTACGTGTGACTTGTCTTTAAGAAGCGTCGGTTCTTTAGGTAAACTATCTTCTTGGATGCATCCAGGTACACCCATGTAGTACCATCCAAGCAAACCAAGCATCCCATCTTTCCTTTGATCTGTCCAAACAAAGCAAACAGCACGAGGTAATCATTGGTAGTAACAAATATTATTGCTCTACATATGAAGTCCTCCTTTCGGAATGCATCATACATCTGCTCCCCACGCCTCCATAGCCTATCCATTTCTTGCATCAAAGTGTAACACCCTAAAAATTGCCTCTTTTGAAAATAGGATTAAAATGATTTATTTATGAATTTTTGTGCACATGAAATATAGGAAATAAAAATTTTTCATTTAAAATCCATCATAAGGTAGCAACATGTGTGAGCATACATGCTGTTGCATTCTATTTATTGCGATGAATGGTGTTGATCCAAACTCCAAAGTAATTTGGAATGCTTTTGAAAAGAGTTTGAAAATGGCTTTGAAATAAAAGAAAAGAAAGAAAAGAAAATTAGAAAATAAAAGTATTTTTAAAAGTTGTAAAGTTTATCTTGGAAAACCTAATGGAATTGACCATTTTTATCAAATGGGAAAGTATTTTTGAAAACATACTCGAATTGGATTTGAATTTAGCTTAGAATTGGAATATTAGGAAAAAGAAAAGGAATTGGAAAAAAATGTAAGAACTTAAAAAGTTATTTTTGGAAACTTCCCAAAAATTGGTTCATCTATGTTGGAATTAGAAAGTATATTGAAATCATATTTATTTGATTTGGTTCATATCTGAAATAGTTTTGAATTAAGAAAGGAAATAGAATTTAGAAATAGAAAAGGATTTTGAAAAAAAAAAAAGGATGAAAACCTCTCTCTTTGGCCCGAAGGCCCAGTTTCCCCGGCCCGCTCTTTTCTTCTTCTTCCCGGCCTGGCCGCTGGCCAGCCCAGCCGAACTTCCCCTCCCTTCTCCTTTTCCAGCGCGCCAGCCTTTCTCCACCTTCATCACGCGGCCCGCTTCGGCCTTCACCCGCGCGTCGCTCCGCAGCGCCTGTGCCGCACTCACTCACGCCCGGCCCTCTCGGTCAGACACCCGCACGCGCTCTTCCCCTCTCCCTCACTGCGCTTCTGGCCCCGCCCGTCAGCACCCTTTCCTTTCTTCCCTGACGCATTCCTTTCCTTCCCCGTGCGCCTCCTTCCTTTTCTCGTCCCGTCAATGGCGCGGCCATGCAAGGCATGCGGCCGCCGTCGCCCACGCATGGCAGGCGACCAAATCCTGCCCACGCCCCGCTCCCCTTCCTTCTTCGCCGCACCCCGTCTGTACTATAAAGCCCCAGCCTGATCCCTCCCCTCTGCCCTTTCCTCTGTTCGCCTGACGAAGATCGCCGCCGACGGTGACCCACCCCATCGAAGCCTCCCGGACGCCACGACCACCCCAGTACGAGTCTCGGTGAGCTCCTCGTCCCTTCTCTGCCCTCCATTTGTCGAATCACGCACTAGAATGCTGTAGCACCGAGCACCCGAATCGCCGTTCATGGCGCCGCCGCGGGACGCCACTCCTGCGTGATCCCCGCTCTCGGTTTTCATCTGAACGAGTTCGCGATTACCTGTAGATCGTCTAGGTGCCCTCATATTTGGTTTGGGGAGGTCCGGAACGCCCCCGACGCCCGCCACCGAGCTCGGTTCGCCGCCGACAATGGCAAGGTCACCGGAGTTACTGTGTAGCCGTCGGAAGTTCACCCGCACGCTCTGGCACCGTCGGATCTGCGTTGGACGGTTAGGATTAGATGTACCGGTTTGATGCGTAACCGGTCCACCGTGGACCCATGCACCCAGTCCACGGTGCCGCATCAGCGCTGACCCACGCCACGTGGTGCACCGCACCAACCAGAGCATGCCACACGTCAGCCCAGTCAGCAGCCGAGTCAGCAGCCCCGGTCAACATCGGTCAGCCATGCGCATCTTGCAATTTAGCCCCTGTAGTTTTCAGCAATCAACCCGCTGTCCGATTCAATTCAAATTAAATACATTTCAGTCCTGTTTTTATTCGGTTAGACCCCTGTATTTTCCAGAATTAGTGTGCCCAGTCCAAAGTACATTTAAATTCAGATTTTTAATTGTTTTAATTCAAATTTGAGTTCAAGTTAATTACAGAAATGCCACTGGATCTTATTTTATGCGTAACTTTTGCGTTTTAAGTCCGATTTGATCCGTTCGAATTGCGTTAGGACCGTATTTACGTTATCTACGTGTTTATACTACTGTTAGGCATGTTTTCAACACTTGAAATTCATGAGTAGATTTAATCTATTATTTAATTAAAGTAAAACTTGTTAAATCGTAACTTATTTATTTAAACTCCGAAATAGTCCGTTCAAGTTGCATTAGATCCGTAGTGACGAGATTTACACGTTAGTAATAGTGTTTACTATATTGATATTTCTGAAATAACGTGATTTAAATCATATCTTGATTAATGATTATGTAACTGAGTTTTATACATAAAATATAAGTTGTATTACTTTTGTTTTATAATATAAATCTAAAATTGACTTAATTCAATCCACATTGTTTATAAAATATCTTTTGTATATGAATTCATAAAGTTAACATAAATGAAGCCTATAGTTTATTTTTCCACGTATAAAGCAAATCTCTCGGTAGTTGTAACTTTTCAACCGTAGCTCCGATTAGCGTGCCTCTCGCGACTGTGTGTTCGTAGTGATGCGTAGAATCGTATATCAATCTCCTTTACTTATTTTTCTATGATTGGTGTACTGTTCTGATATAGATACCACTGTATGCTATGCATGTATTTGTATGGATGTTTGTGTGGTGTTCTACGATTGTCCAGTCGGTGAGATATACGTGGTGATCCAGAAGAAGAAGAAAGACATCAAAGAATAAAGCTTACCGAAGGATCGGTGTGTAAGGCAAGTATAGCATGGGACCATCCTTGTTACCTATTCACATTTAATCACTTAATTCATATTGCATGTGTCTCCCTTGTTGCCAAATAGGATATCCTAGATATTTGATATCTTGTTCCTTGAAAACCTTTGGGATATTGCATTGGATAGTTTTTGCTAGCGCTTAATCAAAACCATGATCTTGTAACTTGACTAATGATATATGCAATAAACATTAAAACATGACTTTTTAGTAACATGGAATCAGGGGGCTGGAGTGTTTAGCTACTTTCTAAATGCTCTAGATTCCTCTCCCTAAGGACTCATCTGTAAGTGATCATCCGGGACTTACAGTACAGCTGTGAGGGCTATATGGCTCTGGCTTTAGCTCAGTATGAGGACCTTTTCTAGCTTGTTAGTGGTTACCTTTACGGCGCAAGAGGGGCTCCAACGGGTATGATCTCGGTCTGCCAAGTAGGTGCACTTGCTAGTCACTACTTGGAGAGGGGTTCATGCTTATTGATGGGAAAACCTTAGCGGCCCTAACTTGTTAGACGAACCTTTAAAAGGCTTCATAGTGAACCCTGCCGACCTTCCTTGGTAGTGGGTCAAGAGGCTGATCACCTCGGGCGAAAGGGTAAATCACGACTCACAGTGAACGTGTACAAACTCTGCAGAGTGTAAAACTGTTATAACAGCCGTGCTCACGGTCACGAGCGACCTTGGACCCTTATGGAATAGAGATGAGATGATCACTAAGGGATAATGATGATGTTAATAATTGATTGTTTATGCTATACATTATTCATGTTTACCTGATCATGAGTTTATGGGCTTATGGATAAACTTGTTGCCAATCAATTGCTAAAATTATGATAAACAAAGGCTAATCGCAGTAAACCAGTGTCAGCCTTTTTGAGCCTCATGAACCCCATGATATAATTGTTAAGTACGACATGTACTTACACTTGCTTTACTTTTCTATACATTGGATAAAAATCCCGGATGGGTACCAGATTGCTGGTTTGGAGGAGTTAGGTTTGTGGTCAACCAGTCAGTCGTCCCTGTGGATTTTGGAGTCTTCGCCAGAAGATCGGAGTCAACTTTCCGCTGACTTATACTCTGAGGTTATTTTCCTTTTAATAATACGTTATGTAATGAGTATTGTCTTTTGATATTACCCTGATTTGTGGCTGTATGTGAGATTTGACTTCCTGGGCTCACATATAGTGTGTATCTGGTTTTGTCTTTAAAACCGGGTGCTACACAAAGGCTTGAGGAACATGTCTATATCAATGCCTGGTTGTTTAGGGCCAAAAATAAGAATATTGAGGAGAAGGTAATTGTGGCAGAACCTCCTAAATTATAGGACACACATGCACCTGTCACTGTCCAATGACCTCTGACGACTATGCATATGTTCCTGGTAACTTAAGAAGACTATTGGGTGTCCTCGAGGAACCCCGAATCATCCACGATTTCCGAGCAGGATCCCATTACAGAGTCATTGCAGTATTACAACATTTATTCAAATATCTACATCAGAGTAAAATAGCGGAAGTCTTACGATAACTTAGTTTACCAACCAGTTGTTTTAAACCTTACAAACTAAATTCGATAATTATTACAAACCATAAGTAGTAGTGGAAGTGGCATTATAACATAATACAAACACACAATATAAGTATCCTGCCCAAGGATCACACATTCACTTATCAGTCATCGACCTGAACAACAGTCATGCAGCACGGTCCACAACAGACCTGCTCATGAGGCTCACCTACAACAAGGGTCAACAAACCCTGAGTACAAAAGTACTCAACAAGACTTAACCGAAATAAAAATTTATATAACGCAGGAATGCAGGCTCAGGGATTCAAGGTATGGCTTTAGCAATAATCAAAGTTCTTTTGCGTAAAAGCTCTTTAACAAAATTCTTTATATCAACATTTAAAACTTCATAAAATTCATATACAAAGCTGACATGATCTGCATTGAGATCATGAAACTTCATATCCAACATCTTCTCAAACCATCCTCAAGTTCCAGTTATTAAACTACGATGATGAATAGTGAGTTGAGTCTCCATAACCGAGGAGCAACGACTGATTCAAACCGATTAAAACCCAGCTAGGGATTCCAGACCATACGACATATGCAGGTCCCCGACTTACATATATCAACCTACCCTCAGATCCTCTAAAACAAGAATGGGTCCACGCCACCCGAGAATACAGTACTCTACTAATCCAGCCCATTGCCATGTGGGTACACGCTATTCCCACCATCTCTCCACTCCCAGTGCGCGAGTAGCCATTCTCGTAATAGAATTGCCAAGTTAAGGCTTACCG
Organism: Miscanthus floridulus; assembly: GCF_019320115.1. NCBI lineage: Eukaryota > Viridiplantae > Streptophyta > Magnoliopsida > Poales > Poaceae > Miscanthus > Miscanthus floridulus. The sequence goes on along the minus strand of NC_089587.1, from coordinate 226,194,061 downwards.
AAGTATGTGGTTAGTACTACAAAGTCTCACCTCATGCAATTCAACAACGGACGGACCTTAATCGACACAGGCGGAAAGAAGCCGCTCACAAGACCTCCATGTCTTGTGGCTCTCACACACCGAGTCCGCCTAGTCTAGATTTATTATTCCACATTCCCATATCACATGATAACATAAGTAACCAAAGTTCCATTTAAAACTTATAGATGATAGGTAATCACCTGACTTTTATCGTTCTAAGCATAGCTAAGCACAACTAGGCATATACGAATTAAAACTGGTAACAGGGTAGATATGGTAAAAACAAGGTTGGTAATGCACCAATTAGGTTTTCACTTAACTCCTAATCACTCAATGCAGTAAAGAAGAGCAAAAGCGAAATCAATTTGTAAATCACAAGGTAGGTTAAATGCATCCGGGGCTTGCCTTGATTCACGGAAAAGTCAGGTTCCTACGATCGTTCCACAAGTATCAGATCCGACCTCAACAGACGGATTAACTTCCTCCACAACTTGATTAACTACCACGTGTTCACCTTCGTTCACTACACGTAGTAACAATGCCATGTTTAACATGATGCGAGATATAAAACATGATGCTCGATGATGGATGCAAAAATTAACAACTTGAATACAACTTTCCTTCGCGGTACAGTTACAAGTCAAACTAACTAAACCCTTTTTCATAACACTTAATTCCATTGCCAAGAATCATTATCAACTAATGACCCAAGGTCATCACTCAATCCAAAATTCAATCAAAACCTAAATCATTAAAGGTTACTATTTACTTTTATGAAATAATTATTTAATTACAAATTATGAAATAAATCAACTTGTTCCAATTGACCTCAAAATTTTTGTAAATATTCATCTCATGATAACTAAGTGGCAAAATAATTTTCATAATTTTTGGATAAAGAAATAAGCCTAGAAAAATCATGGAAACTCATTTATTAATTAATTGAGCAATTTTTATCACATTCAAAAATTACTGAAAATCAACATTTCATATTTTTCCTAAATAATTTACATCACAGAGAAGTCACACAAAAAATTTTATAATTTTTGGAGCTCTAAATAAATCTACACAAAAATAACAAAAACATACACTATTCATTCATCTCTGAAAATTGAAAAACTCAGATTCAAACCGCTGAGTCACTGACAAGGTGACCCCACCCGTCATCCCCTTCCTCCCGCTTTGACTACGGCGGCGACGGCGCTGACCGACGATTTCTCGCCACCGGTGAGACCAACGGCGACAGCAAAGCCACCAACACGTTCACTAAGACTAGGCGCACCTACTGATATCCCTACTTGCACCGATTATGGCACAACCCGAGCTCGACACCGGCCATGCCGGACACGGTGGCTCGGCGACACTACGCCAGCGACAGGAGCCTGGTAGCGATTAAATAAACGGCACAGGAAGGTCTAGCAGCTCACCCCAATCACGACTAAGCAGAGAGCAAGGCCGGAGGAGCAATGGAGACGTGGTTCGACATTCACAGCGGCCACGGCGGTGCGAGTAACGGCGACGATGGTGCTCCGGTGGCTGCGGTGGACAAAAGGAGCAATCAACCAGTCATAGAGCATCACGGGAACAAGGCGGAGCTAGAGGTACACTGAGCAAGAGCAACGGCTCACCGGAGAGCGCTGGCCACGGTGACGCGCTTGCACCGGTGACGCTGCCGGCCACAAGGAAGAAAAGCGTCGAGAGGCGTTTCCCGGTGACGGCAAGCGATCAGGGCTGGTTGGCTAGGTGCGCAAGGATTAGGTGAAGCTGGACTGGCTTTGCCGAGATGATGGAGGCACTACGGCGACGACACGGGCTCGCCGGAGTTGAGCGGTGGCGACGGGAAAAGCAGAGGAACGAAAACGGCGAAGATGACGGCGACGCAGGCCTTATAACTCGGCTCAGAAGCACGAAGAAGCCACGAAGGGGCCTTTCCCATGCTAGCCGAAGCCAAGGCGGCCACAGGTGCGACTGGAAGCCAGAAGAAGGTCGCCGGCGATGTAGCTTAAGCGGCGAGCACTGTTCACCATATTTACAGAATTGCCATCCAATTTGAAACTCAATAACTCCCAAATTTATGTAACAACTCAAAATCTCCAAAAATAAAAGTTGTTCAAAATCGAAAGGTCTACAACTTTTCTTTATAACCACCCCCTAATTCAGTCTACAATTTTGAAATGCAAATTGATTCAAAAGGGAACATTTAAAGAATTACGCCTTTTCAAATTACTTCAAATTTTTCTAAACAACTTTGAAACTCCAAAAACAAACTTTGTACAACTCGACAAGCTCTACACTTTTGCTTTAAGGCTCAACCCCAAAATGTACTTTGATTTTGAATTAGATTTTTTTTGGGGTAAAACAAATCGCTGGAAATCAGGGTTTTCGGAAATTTAAATCCAAACAAAACTTTGAACTTGATCCAAACCATACAAGACAACACATATAACATAAATATAAACTTATTTTAGTGTGTGCATATCAAAGTTTTCACTAAGGCCAAATGCTTTGCAATGCATATGATGACATGGCAGGTTTTAGTATTTAAAACACCTGAGGTGTTACAATCCTTCCCCCTAAAAGAAATCTCGCCCCGAGATTCAAAGTCATAGGGTAAGTAATGGAAAAGGAAATGTGTCAGTCCAAAATCATCCCAAACCTAGTCCATAAAATAGCTGAGGTCCCTTTACAAACATGATTCTTATCAATAAAGCAGACTAACATTATTCTATATTGACGCAAGAAACTCTGGAAATTTTTCTAACAAGTAATCTTCAGATTCCCAAGTAGCTTCTTCTTTGAATGTTGATTCCATTGTATCTTGTAGAACTTGATTGTTCTCCTTCGTGTGACACGATCTTTCTGATCCAAAACTCTGATAGGATATTCGGAATAGGTCAAATCCGGTTCAAGTTCTACTCCTTCAACCTCAACATTCTGCTCAGGCACTCGGAGACACTTCTTCAATTGAGAAACATGGAACACATCATGTACAGCTGATAAATGTTCTGGTAATTTCAAGCGATATGCCACTTTTCCATACCTCTCTAAAATTTGAAATGGTCCAATATATCGAGGTGCCAACTTGCCTTTAACACCAAAATGGGTAACTCCCTTCATTGGTGATACCTTCAGATATACAAAATCTCCCTTGTTAAACACCAATGGTCTACGTCCTTTATCCGCATAACTCTTTTGTCGGGACTGAGCTATCTTCAAATTACTTTGTATTTGCCTAACCTTGTCTTCTGTTTCTTTCACAAGGTCAACTCCAAAGAATCTTCTTTCTCCGGGTTCAGACCAACTCAGTGATGTTCTGCATCTACGACCATAGAGTGCTTCAAATGGAGCCATTCTAATGCTTTCCTGATAACTATTGTTGTATGAGAATTCAGGCCAAAGGTAAGCATTCATCCCACTTATTGGAATAGTTAAGGACACAACACCTTAACATATCTTCAAGTACTTGATTGACTCTTTCAGTCTGACCATCAGTCTGTGGATGATAAGCTGTACTATACAGTAGTTTGGTACCCAATGAAGAATGCAATTGTTTCCAAAAGCTAGAGACAAACTGTGTACCCCTATCGGACACAATGGTCTTTGGTACTCCATGGAGACTCATGATTCTTGCTAAATATATCTTGGCATATTGGATAGTGGGGTATATACTCTTGACTGGAAGAAAATGTGCTGACTTGGTTAGTCGATCTACAATCACCCATATTGAGTCAAATCCCTTTGATGTCTTGGGTAGACCAACAATAAAATCCATACTAATATCCTCCCACTTCCAAGCTAGGAATAGGTAATGGTTGTAACTCTCCAGCGGACCTCAAATGTATAGCTTTCACCTTTTGACAAATATCACACTTAGCTATATATCTAGCGATCTCTATCTTCATTTTGGTCCACCAAAATCTTTGTTTCAAGTCATGGTACATCTTGTTGCTTCCCGGATGGATAGATAACCTAGTAGCATGTGCCTCTTCAAGAATTGACTGACGCAACTCAGGAACTTTTGGTACCACCAGGCGATCCTTGAACCATAGCACACCTTCATCATCTATGCTGAAACATTCTGCTTTTCCATTCCTACTCTTTCCTTGATATGGGCTATACCCTTGTTTTCTTTCTGAGCAGCAATAATCTGGTCTCGAATAGTGGCTTCAACAACTATGTTGGTCAAACTACCTTGTTGAATTACCTCTATACTCAACTTTTCCATCTCTTGGCATAAAGTCAAACCCATTGTTCTTACTGTCAGACAATTGCAATGACTTTTTCGACTGAGGGCATCTGCAACCACATTTGCTTTACCAGGGTGATAATGTACCTCCAAGTCATAATCTTTAATCAGTTCTAACCATCTTCTTTGTCGCATGTTCAAATCCGATTGAGTAAAGATATACTTTAAACTCTTGTGGTCTGTATAAATATGGCACGTATTACCAAGCAGGTAATGCCGCCAAATCTTCAGAGCATGGACCACAGCTGCTAATTCTAGATCATGAGTCGGATAGTGTTCTTCATGTTGCTTTAGTTGTCTGGAAGCATAGGCAATGACTCGGCCTTCTTGCATCAATACACATCCAATACCAATACCTGAAGCATCACAATAAACATCAAACGGCTTTTCGATATCAGGTTGGGCTAATACTGGTGCAGTGGTCAACAGTCTCTTCAAAGTCTGGAAAGCCTCTTCACAATCAGATGACCAGACAAACTTGACTTGGTTCTTCAACAACTCAGTTATGGACTTTGATACTCTAGAGAAATCTGGAATAAAACGACGGTAATACCCCGCCAATCCCAGAAAACTCCGAACTTGATGAACTGTGGTTGGCGGTTTCCAATCAAGCACATCCTTAACTTTGCTTGGATCAACAACAACTCCTTCAGCTGACAAAACATGTCCAAGAAACTGTACTTCCTTAAGCCAAAAATCACACTTGCTGAACTTGGCATAAAGCTGATGTTCTCTCAAATGGGTCAGAACAATTCTAAGATGTTCCGCATGTTCTTCCTTATTCTTGGAATATACTAGGATATCATCAATAAACACCACTACAAACTTGTCTAGCTTAGGCATGAATACTGAATTCATCAGATACATGAAATGAGCTAGAGCATTTGTCAAACCAAAAGACATTACCAAGTATTCATATAATCCATATCTTGTGGTAAATGCCGTTTTGGGAATATCATCAGGCTTAATCTTGATTTGGTGATAGCCTGACCTCAAATCTATCTTGGAGAAAACTTTGGCACCGGCCAGTTGATCAAAAAGCAAATCTATCCGAGGTAAGGGATACTTATTCTTGATGGTCACTTCATTCAACGGACGATAGTCAACACATAACCTCAGGGTCTCATCTTTCTTTTTCACAAAAATTGCCGGACATCCCCAAGGTGATGAACTAGGTTGGATAAACCCCTTCTCAATCAATTCTTGTAACTGAGTCTTCAACTCGGCTAATTCCTTGGGTGGCATCCTATAAGCTCTCCGAGAAATCAGAGCTTGTTCCAGGTTTCAACTCTATGTTAAACTAGGACATCCCTATCAGGTGGTAGACCGGGTAAATCTTCAGGAAACACATCAGGAAATTCACACACTACTGGGATATCTCTAATCTCTTTTACTGATAGTTGCACAAACCTTGCCCACTGATCTTCTTAAGGTTGGAAGTTGGATGAGAAGTTGAGAATTACTATCTAGGCAAACTCACCCTTATAGTCCTATTCAAAGCATCTATAACAGCCTTATGCTGGTACATCCAATTCATCCCCAAAATTACATCTATATCCTGATCCTTTAGGATAATCATGGTAGTGGGAAAAATATGCCCACCCAGGTTTATGGGTACCTGGTATACCTATTTCCTTAGTACACAGATGTCCCCCGGGCGACTGTATAAAGAAATTTTCCTTTGTTGCCCCAATAGGAATTTCATGCTTCACGACAAATGTTCTATTGATGAATGAATGAGATGCACCCAGAATCAAAAAGCATAACTGCAGGATGATTGGCGACAGGAAACATACCCATCATCACTGGCTCCCCTTCAGGAATCTCTCTAGCTTGAATATAGAAAACCCTTCCTGTCTTCCTTTCATCTTTGCCCTTCTGAGCATTCTGATTGTTGTTCTTGTTCTGTACTTGACCCTGTTGTTGATTGGCAGGGGCCTTCTGAGAATTTGAATTATACTGTTTGGGATACGGACATTCCCTGGAGAAATGACCAGGACCTTCCACAATTGTAGCATGGATAATTGTGACCCTGGGATGTTGGAGCATTGACACCAGGAGCATTGGTCTGTTGTGGATTCTGGTAATTTGTAGCAGGACGGACATTTGATTGTTGTCCGACTTGGAACTGCGGCGGACAATAAGGAGGACGATAATGGTTGACTGGATGATAGATTATCCTTTGCCTCTTTTGATTTCCACCAAAGGATCCAGACTGCCCACTCTTTTTCTTCTTGATCTCCTTATGTTGCTGATACTTTTCCTCAGAAGCAATTGCAATATTTACTGCCTCATGATAAGTAACATTGGTACAAGTAGTCATCATTGTCTGCAGCTTGGTATTCAGACCTCTCATAAACCACCTCTTCTTCTTGGCATCCATATTGACATGTTCAGATGCATATTGTGACAGGTGATTGAATCTTCCCACATACTGCATAACCATTTGATCCCCTTGCTTCAAAGCAAGGAACTCATCTAGCTTCATAGCCATCACTCCTTCCAGAATATAGTGGGCTCTAAAGGTAGTACGGAACTCAGCCCAAGTTATTGGAATGCCAGCTAGTTGTATAGCCACTAAGTTTGCCCACCAAGCACTTGCTGCTCCTCGAAGTTGCTGGGCTGGCAAACGCAGGTTTCTGATACTCCGTGCATGGAATAAGATCAAATTTCTGCTCCATAGTCCGAAGCCAATCATCAGCCTCCAGTGGTTCATCTGCCTTGGTGAACACCGGTGGTCTTGTATCGGTGAAATCAACATATGTAGCTTCATGCCTGTTATGATTGCGACCATGGTTTCCCTGCACCATATTCTGATTACTCTGAGCTATCTCTCGAAGCAATCGAGCATTTTCAATATTCACATTGACAAGGGCGGCGATAGCATCAGCTAGATTTGGTGGAACTGGTGGCGGATCAGGAATGCCGTCTTCATCTTGTGAAGTACCAGGAATATGCGAACCCCGCGTACGACGCATCTGTTCATAACAAACCAAACTTTACTCACAAGCCTTTATTGAATTGCAACAAGAGTTTACTCCAAAACACATTACATAGGGTTTACTAAGTTATACACAAGACCGCATCTAAACAAGACTACTTAACTTTAACTAGAACTAACTATTATACATCTCTACTCTTTCCCTCGATCACTTCAAACTTCGAGCTCGGTATCCATTCCGGAAATATTTCCGCCCTCATTATCACTTTCATCGATCATCACTAATTCTTCTAGATCTTCTTCTTCTTCCGATTCACTAGCATCAGGCAAGGATAACACCTGGGTCCATTACATCAGCTTGAGGATTCATGATTTGGATCCAGGAGGTTGCTTAGCCTATGAACTTCTTCATGTAAAGTAGTATTATGTTCTTCTAAATCTTCTACATAAAATTCTAGCTCATGAGTTCTAGCTCTAGCTACATCTTCTCTATGCCAAGCTTCATTCCTTCCTTCCACCATACGAACTAACATATGTTCGCAGTTCCTATGAGCGGTGGTGAGACGCCTCAATTGATCCTATAATTCTCCTACCTATATGGCATCCACAGCCCTATCTCTAGTAGCCTGAGCTAACTCTACTGTAAGCCTCTGTATCTCTACCTAGGAATCAGGCCTAGAGCTGCTACTGCTAGCACCATCGTTCCTAGGGGCAAGTTGATGATTGGGAACTCCTTTGGGCCCAACGGACTTACGGGGTGTCATCTTGGTATGAGCCATACTGTAGGGAATAAGATTAATCCAAGTAAGACAATCTAACAACAGTCTCAATAGCAGCAGGAGTGGATTACACAACTCAACCCAGACTCACTACCCAACCCAGACTCAGAGGTGAAGGAAGTAACAAGTGAATTAATCATGATGCATGAATCGTTCTTACGAACAAAAACATCAAAGTTCATAAAGTACATAAACAACAGTTGTTATTATATAGGGCATAATAAGATTACTACTCCACCACACAAAGCCTTTTTAATCAATTAAGGAATGGTGAAAATGAAATAAGATAAGCCAGAAGCAATTTGGACCAAATTAACATGTTATAAATATTTGTCCCAAATCATTTTGAAATTTTGTAAAACAATACAACAAAGACCTTGTAACGATCGCTCTAATACCATTCTGTGGTAGAACCTCCTAAATTATAGGACCCACATGCACCTGTCACTGTCCTAACGACCTCTGATGACTATGCATATGTTCCTGGTAACTTAAGAAGACTGTCGGATGTCCTCGGGGAACCCCTAAATCATCCATGATTTCCGAGCAGGATCCCATTACAGAGTCATTGCAGTATTACAATATTTATTCAAATATCTACATCAGAGTAAAATAGCGGAAGTCTTACGATAACTTAGTTTACAAACTAGTTATTTTAAACCTTACAAACTAAGTTCGATAATTATTACAAACCAAATAGTAGTGGAGTGGCATTATAACATAATACAAACACACAATATAAGTATCCTGCCCAAGGATCACACATTCACTTATCGTCATCGACCTGAACAACAGTCATGCAGCACGGTCCACAACAGACCTACTCATGAGGCTCACCTACAACAAGGGTCAACGAACCCTGAGTACAAAAGTACTCAACAAGACTTAACCGAAATAAAAATTTATATAACGCAGGAATGCAGGCTCAGGGATTTAAGGTATGGCTTTAGCAATAATCAAAGTTCTTTTTGCGTAAAATCTCTTTAACAAAATTCTTTATATCAACATTTAAAACTTCATAAAATTCATATACAAAGCTGACATGATCCGCATTGAGATCATGAAACTTCATATCCAACATCTTCTCAAACCATCCTCAAGTTCTAGTTATTAAACTACGATGATGAACAGTGAGTTGAGTCTCCATAACCGAGGAGCAACGACGATTCGAACCGATTAAAACCCAGCTGGGGATTCCAGACCACACGACATATGTAGGTCCCTGACTTACATATATCAACCTACCCTTGGATCCTCTAAAACAAGAACAGGTCTACGCCACCCGAGAATACAGTACTCCACCAATCCAGCCCATTGCCACGTGGGTACACGCTATTCCCGCCATCTCTCCACTCCCAGTGCGCGAGTAGCCATTCTCGTAATAGAATTGCCAAGTTAAGGCTTACCGGAGTATGTGGTTAGTACTACAAAGTCTCACCTCATGCAATTCAACAACAGACAGACCTTAATCGACACAGGTGGAAAGAAGCCGCTCACAAGACCTCCATGTCTTGTGGCTCTCACACACCGAGTCCGCCCAGTCTAGATTTATTATTCCACATTCCCATATCACATGATAACATAAGTAACCAAAGTTCCATTTAAAACTTGCAGATGATAGGTAATCACCTGACTTTTATCGTTCTAAGCATAGCTAAGCACAACTAGGCATATACGAATTAAAATTGGTAACAGGGTAGATATGGTAAAACAAGGTTGGTAATGCACCAATTAGGTTTTCACTTAACTCCTAATCACTCAATGCAGTAAAGAAGAGCAAAAGCGAAATCAATTTGTAAATCACAAGGTAGGTTAAATGCATCCGGGGCTTGCCTTGATTCACGGAAAAGTTAGGTTCCTACGACGTTCCACAAGTATCAGATCCGACCTCAACAGATGGATTAACTTCCTCCGCAACTTGATTAACTACCACGTGTTCACCTTTGTTCACTACACATAGTAACAATGCCATGTTTAACATGATGCGAGATATAAAACATGATGCTCGATGATGGATGCAAAAATTAACAACTTGAATACAACTTTCCTTCGCGGTACAGTTACAAGTCAAACTAACTAAACCCTTTTCGTAACACTTAATTCCATTGCCAAGAATCATTATCAACTAATGACCCAAGGTCATCACTCAATCCAAAATTCAATCAAAACATAAATCATTAAAGGTTACTATTTGCTTTTATGAATTAATTATTTAATTACAAATTATGAAATAAATCAACTTGTTCCAATTGACCTCAAAATTTTTTTAAATATTCATCTCATGATAACTAAGTGGCAAAACAATTTTCATAATTTTTGAATAAAGAAATAAGCCTAGAAAAATCATGGAAACTCATTTATTAATTAATTGAGCAATTTTTATCACATTAAAAAATACTAAAAATCAATATTTCATATTTTTCCTAAATAATGTACATCACAGAGAAGTCACACAAAAAATTTTATAATTTTTGGAGCTCTAAATAAATCTACACAAAAATAACAAAAACATACACTATTCATTCATCTCTGAAAATTGAAAAACTCATATTCAAACCGCTGAGTCACTGACAAGGTGACCCCACCCGTCATCCCCTTCCTCCCGCTTTGACTACGGCGGCGATGGCGCTGACCGACGATTTCTTGCCGCCGGTGAGACCAACGGCGACAGCGAAGACATCAACACGTTCACCAAGACTAGGCGCACCTATTAATGTCCCTACTTGCACCAATTACGGCACAACCCGAGCTCGGCACCGGCCATGGCGGACACGGTGGCTCGGCGACACTATGCCGGCAACAGGAGCCCGGTAGCAATTAAATAAATGGCACAGGAAGGTCCAGTAGCTCACCCCAATCATGACTGAGCAGAGAGCAAGGCCGGAGGAGCAATGGAGACGTGGTTCGACGTTCACAGTGGCCACGGCAGTGCGAGTAACGGCAACGACGGTGCTCCGGTGGCTACGGTGGATAAAAGAATCAATCAACCGGTCATAGAGCATCACGAGAACAAGGTGGAGCTGGAGGTACACTGAGCAAGAGCAACGGCTCATCGGAGAGCGCTAGCCACGGTGACGCGCTTGCGACGGTGACGCTGTCGGTCGTGAGGAAGAAAAGCGTCGAGAGGCGTTTCTCGGTGACGGTAAGCGATCAGGGCTGGTTGGCTAGGTGCGCAAGGATTAGGCGAAGCTGGGACTGGCTTTGTCGAGACGATGGAGGCACTACGGTGACAACACAGGCTCGCCAAAGTTGAGCGATGGCGACGGGAAAAGCAGAGGAACGAAAACGGCGAAGACGACGGCGACGCAGGCCTTATAACTCGGCTCAGAAGCACGAAGAAGCCACGAAGGGGCCTTTTCCACGCCAGCGCGAAGCCGAGGGTGGCCACAGGCACGACTGGAAGCCAGAAGAAGGTCGCCGGCGATGTAGCTTAAGCAGCGAGCACTGTTCACCATATTTACAGAATTGTCATCCGATTTGAAACTCAAATAACTCCCAAATTTATGTAACAACTCAAAAATCTCCAAAAATAAAAGTTGTTCAAAATCCAAAGTTCTACAACTTTACTTTTATAACCACCCCCTAATTCAGTCTACATTTTGAAATGCAAATTTGAATTAAAAAAGGGAACATTTAAAGAATTACGCCTTTTCAAATTACTTCAAATTTTTCTAAACAACTTTGAAAACTCCAAAAACAAACTTTGTACAACTCGACAAGCTCTACACTTTTGCTTTAAGGCTCAACCCCAAAATGTACTTCGATTTTGAATTAGTTTTTTTTGGGGTAAAACAAATCGCTGGAAATCAGGGTTTTCGGAAATTCAAATTCAAACAAAACTTTGAACTTGATCCAAACCATACAAGACAACACATATAACATAAATATAAACTTGTTTTAGTGTGTGCATATCAAAGTTTTCACTAAGGCCAAATGCTTTGCAATGCATATGATGACATGACAGGTTTTAGTATTTAAAACACCTGAGGTGTTACAGTAATTTCTCTTCTGACACAACCATGTTGGGATGTTGTACATGGTCAAGATCACTGGCCAAGTGCTGTGGTCACTCATCCTCTCATTGAAGGGATTCATTCCATCGGTGCTCAAGCCAAACTGTACATTCCTTGGGTCATTGCTGAATTCTTTGTGCTTCTAATTAAACCTTTGCCATTGACTACAATCAGTCGGATGTGCAATCTTATCACCATCCACCTTGCGCTCATTATCCCACCATGTTATGAGTGCGGCTTCTTTAGGGTTTAGGAAGATACGTCTCAAGCGGTCGGTCACTGGTAGGTACCATATTACCAAGGCAGAAATTCTTCTCTGCATTGCATCGTTGCCTAATGGAGTATCCTCTAGGGGCTGAGATTCTTGTACCACCTTTTTTATACCCTTCTAATTCCTCGTTTTCCCCATGGAGGCTTCGTCCCCACCATAAAGGTCATTATTCTTGTACCAGTTGGTCCCACACCGGGGACATTTATCCAGTGACTTGAACGTTTCGCCATAAAAAAGTATACAGTGATTGGGGCATGCATGGATTTTTTCAACCCCCATTGTCAATAGACTTATGACCTTCTTCGCTTGGCATGTGTTGACGGGAACTGAGTTTGGTTGTGGCAGCACCCATGACAGGAGATGCAATAGATCATTGAAACTATAGTCTAACCAGCCGTACTTAGCCTTTAGGATGAGCAGCTCGAGCGCAAAACGTAGCAATGTTCAATGTGTCGGACGGCCCTTTTTAACACCGTACACAGTCTCCTTCGATGCTTTTATCACCCTTTCCAAATTTTCTAGACCTTTCGGGCTATTTAGTAAAATCTCTGGTCTAAGGGCTCGAATCATGTCCTCCAAATCATCTTCATCCCCGACACGTGCTCCACCATCATTATTGGCACCACCTTCGTCATTACCATCCCAACCACCAGCATCACCACCTTGTTCATTGCCAAACTCGAAATCCATTCGTGCATCAAGCTCTGCTGAATATTGGGACAAGGATTCTATGGTTTCATCGTCATATTCCTCCTCATCCTCGTCGTTAACAATAACCGTTTCACCATGATGAATCCACACTATGTAGTCCTCAATAAATCCTCGCATAATCAAATGTGATCTGATGATAGTCACATCTGTCCATGACATACGGTTTTTGCAATCTTTACAGGGACAAATAATTGTATCCTTATTCTCTATCAATGTCGTTGCATGCTTCTTTACGGCTTCAATAAATTTATCCACCTCTTTACGAAAACCTGCCTTAAACCTTAACGAACCATACATCTAAGAGTTCCTGTACTCCATCTTTTACAATAACAACAAAACAAACATTAAAGTACTACTTATTCAGATATATATAAAAATAAATCAAATTAATAATTACTTGAGAATAATTGTATATACTTTAGATATATATGAATATAAATCTAATATAATTACATGAAGCATACAAAGTTACAAACACACCATGGTAGAGGAAAATTAATTAATGGTCTATTTATCCATAAATAATTAAAATACATATTTATTGATTACAATAAACAATTTCAAAGACAACAGTTAGCAACAATTATACTTTATCCAATATCTTTCATACAAACCCTAGTCCAATTTTATCAAACATAAATTTACAAAAACAAAATTAATAAAAAAACCAAACCCTAGATCTAGATCTACATGCACATGAAACATGCATAAAACTAACTAATTGTTCACTAAAATCAAGAAACATAGACCAAATAAGGGATTGATCTTGTTCCCCTTCCTAATTTACTCTAGTACATTTAAAACTTGGGTATAATTTGCTTCATAAGTAGCTCAAGCACCATAGAAGAGAGAGAAAAATAAAACTTTAATTACTCACTAACCACCCACTAAAACTTCAAAAAAGTGTGGAATAGTATTTTCTTACCTTCTACAACCTTTTCACCAAAGGATTTTAGACCAAAACCTTCCCCCCTTAGTAGAGCAATTTTTGAGAGGTGCCCAAGACCTCCACACCTTTCTTTCACGGGTTGGAGTGAGTGACCCGAGAAGAAAGAATGTGTTGCAGTTGTTTTATATGTGGGTCATTTATAGGGACGGCTGGTGATTGAGCCGCCCTACAAATCGGAGGTATTTGCCGCCCCTACAAATAACAACTCCGGAGGCGGCTGGTGAGTGAGTCATCCCTACAAATCAGACCCATTTGTAGGGGCGGCTCGTATCACCAGCCGCCCCTGTTGTTTCATTTGTAGGAGCGGCTAGTGTCTGGGCTCCCGAGCATGTCACTGTAGGGGTGACTCTATCATCAGCCGTCCCTATAAAAAATTCACCCCGTTACTAAAAAATCGTTTTTTACTTAGCGTCCGGCACTTTTATCATCCTCGCTAAAAAGTTTTCGTTGAAACAAGAAACACCCTGACCAATAGTAAAGTGGAGTCTCAACGATTGACGATGACAATAGTAAAGTAGTCGTCACTTCTATCGTTGTCAGTGAAACACAGCAAGAATTGCGCCTCTTTGATACTTCGATCTAAATTAAGTGGAATAAAGTCGAGGATTAATACTTTAGACATTACTCTAAACCTTCCATTTGGTACCCAGGAGCTAAAGTGGTCTATTGTTTGATGCCTTGAGAGCTAAAATGGTCTAAAATTTAGTGTGTGTATATATATATATATATATATATATATAAAATATGCTAGTGCCGGCTAACTGAGCTCCTAAGATCTAGCGCTAGTGGCGTAGCGGCAGTGAGCAAACCGGCCAAGGCGAGGACGTGAGCGAGTGGGCGACGCGGTCACCACTACATCGCGCGCAGAACCAGGGTACATAGAGCAGTCCCGGTAAGCTGAAGAAGTTATCCAGTTAGGACGATTTCGGTGAGGGGTTTTATCTTATTGTTTCTAAGACTCCTATGTGTTACATCTAAAAAAAGACTCCTATGTGTTGGAAAATAAATTTTATCTCTGTGAAACTCATTTCATCCTATAAAACTTTTATATCAATAATATGCCATAGGTCAGTTTATTTGATGCTCATGAAACTCGTATAAAACCTCTACCGAGACTGTCCTTACAAGAACAAGGTAACCTCTATATACATGTCTTAAGTAGTATACTCCCCCGTCTCAAAATATTTGACCTTATGACATTAAAATTTTATCTTAATTAACTATCATTTTTACTTTTCGATGCATATTTCTCTTCTCTCGATGCACAATATACATTTTTCTTCTCCCCATACACAAGCACGAAGCCGCATTAGTATATGAGGCATCGCACAGGCCAGTGGGTTGTCTGTGTGTACGTCGATAGGTTAGGCCCAACGAGAAAACTCAGACAGACCGAAATGGTGGCTTGTCAATGGGCTTTCCGCCAAACACACACGTACGCTGCTGGCCCATGCCCTACTGGGTTTCTTTTCCGCCAACTTAGGCTCTCACCATTCACCAAAAAGACAAAAGAAAAAAAAAATGAACCTCCTCATCTATGGTTGTGGTCCGATTTACTCCATCAAACTAGAAAAACGAGTGTTTAGCTCCCTGTGTGGTTCACAAGGTGACTTAGTATGACATGTTGCCATGTCAGCCACGAGAAAGGTAAATTGTACTATGTTAATCCTTTATAAAGGTCAAATAGATTTTATAAAAAAGATAGGGAAATAAAATTTTAAAAATATCCAAATACTTGTTTTAAAAATTAAGGACCCAAAAATCTAATTTAACCTTAGAATTTTGTTTTAGCTCCATAGGTTTTAGATATGTTTTTCTAAAATCATGATCGACTACATTACTATGTCTAGTTTGGAATTATTTAAATCTCATATAGTTTCTTTTGGTGTTTATTTGCTAGTAGATATACTTGTCATTTTTTATAATTAGTTTAAATTGATGACTTAGACTACGTCGAAGTTGAAGTGACTTTAGCTATAAGTATCATGTAACCAGCTCATACTTTATCATATTTAGTATGAACACATATGAGAAGTTGGCACTCAAAGATGGATAGGGATGGGACGGGATTTTTTCCGTCCGTTTTCATCCCTAATTACATATATAAGTTGGGACCTCCTTGGCATGTGACGATTTCAGATCATAGACCCATTGTATATTAGGACACCTCTAATGACCAGTTCTAAGTTAGTATTATATCTAGTAAGAAGAAAGAGGTAAAAAAAACTTTGAGCTAGCTAAGGAGAAGAGCACTTTTTGCGTGTCCAAATGTATGAGACATAACTCCTCTGGATTTCTCTCTTGAATAGGAGAGATAATATATCAATAAATAACACCTTACATGTAGGGCATACCAGATGAGATGGCATCTAAGAGTAAGTGCTTGACTCTTACTATTGGAGGTGCCCTTTAGTAATAATCATGGTTCAAAATTTCGTCAATATTTTGTGAATTTTGGTAATTTCATGGGTCGGCGAAACAAAAATCCAAAATTCCATATTACGTTAATGCACATGCTTTATTGTAAATATATTACTATAGACTCATATTTCTATCATTTATGTTGCATATTCTTCTACTTAACATGTGTGTTGTTTATGTTGGATATTCCTGTATTCAATAGATGTGTTGTTTATGTCCCATATTCTTCTACTCACTGGATGTGTAGTCATAAACTATGTTAATGTTTTGTTGAGATCTAAAATTTTAGAAAAATTGTATATCTCTTTGGTTGAAGTTTCAAAAATTTCGATGAAATTTCTGCAAAATATTCATGATTTTTGGTGATTTTTCCTTTTTTTTTTTGCATATGGCGGGGATGAACTGAGTTCATTGCTATCACTACCAAGATCTGAAACTACCTTGGCCATCCAAAACTGCCAAGAAAAATAGATAAACCATCAAAGATATAATCCTTGGAGGCCGCCTACCAAGAGTAAAGAGCCAAGCAGATGTTTTTTTTGGCGGTTTAGCTGCAATGAATAGAGCCAAGAGATTGCACATTTCTTTAGCGGTTTCGCTGGCCTACAGATCTGTTCAGATTAAGAAAAATGTATTCCTCTATAAGTGATTAGGGGGTTTTGAAAAACATGATTTCTAGTTAAATGAGATGGCTACTCCAGCAAATTTGTTTTGATAGAGGAAGCGATGATACAAGGTCTTGAAAATGTACTTTCGGCTTTATCTGCTTAACAAGAAACACGTAATAACCAAAGGAGATCCATACACAGCAGATTGAGAAAAATTATGTCTCCTAGATTACCTTTCCTTCATATCACCTCCCATTTTACATATATATATCGTACTCTCTCCGTCCTAAAATAGAGTGCACTGCGACTTCTAAAATTTGTATTGAAATACAATGCATTCTACGTAATGACTATGTTTAGATTTGGTAAGGTTTGTTAAAAAAGAAGCCATAATTTAAGGAGAAACTCTATAATTGGAATAATCTATGGGTACCTGCGTCATTTAAGTGTTCCCTTCGGTTGTCTTAGAACGCACTGTATTGCATGACAGAGGGAGTATAGTGTAAACTTTATTTCAACGTCATCAAAAAAATCAAAGCTTACTTTTATAATTCTACCACATATACGATTCAACAACATTTAAAATCCATAGTTCAGGATTTTAAATTCAAATTCAAATGCCAAACGCAAACAAAATATAGATCTGAATGAGTGGCATATAGTTTCCATCACAGCAATACTATTTGGCAAGATATCAATTTCACATATTGTTTCAGTCATAGCGGCCGGTAGGTCCATTTTTCAGCACAAACATGGAGTTTCAGTACAAGAACAATCTTCAGCACGCACAACTGCACAAGAAGTTTCGCAAACGGTACGGTGACACGGATTGCGGCCAGAAGACGCAGAGACGAACGGACGAACGGCTTGGATGCCAAAATTTAGCAATCAGAAGTGAAACACTCAAGTTTTGATGAATCGAAGGAGCATAACAGCCATAAAAACAAAAACTGAATCAACACAGATTATCGCACTCGAGTACGTGACCTAAACCGCATGCAGACACCGCGCACGCATGGCACGCCTCCGTCCTCCACAAGAGCGGAGCTAGGCAGCTAGCGCCGTCAGTGTGCACCACCAGCTGGGACGACGACTCCTGCTGATGGTGGAGCCCACGGAGCATTGACCTGCGTCTGCGTGCCGCATAGCTCGACAGGCAGAAAGCTCCCCTGGATCGTCGCCGGCATTGTGGTCGTAGTGCCGCCCATGACGACTTTCCGGCGGTCGGCCAGTTCCCCGCCGCCGCAGGTGAGGAAGCACCAGGCGATGTACTTGCACGGCCGGTGTTCGACGATGACGTAGCGGCCGGACATGTAGAGCTTCATGACGTAGCAGTCATCGCCCTGCACCATGGGGTGGGCCGACGACGACCCTAGCGGCGACGACACTGGTGGTGCGGGGGGCGCAGTAGCCATGGGAACGGCGGCATCGACGGTGGTGGAGGTGGACATGTCATCGTCGCAGATGAGGTGGCACTCGTCCCAGTAGATGGGGCAGTGGTGAATCAGCAGCGGGTCGCGCCCCGAGCAGAGGAAGCAGAAGTACATCTCAAAGTTCTCCTTGTCATCAGGGGACGACGTTGCCGAGCTGTTGGTAAATGTCGTCGTCGTGTTCACGTCGCCATGTTCCACCGGGATGGATATGGATGTTGCGAGGAGAAGGGTGGTGAGGAGGAAGGCATGGAGGAGTATGGAAGCTGTCGAAAGAGACATGCCAGGCAGAGCAGAAGATGGCTTGGTGTTGTTGGTGTGATGCTACATGCATGCCTGCATGGTGGCAGGCATGGTGAAGTATTTATGTTTCCAAATGGGTATTTTGGCAAATTTACCTTAGCTACCTCTGCGTCGTCATCAAGGACATGCCAGTAAACAACACATGATTCTCCTAACTAGCAAGTAAACAATATATGATTCTCCTAACTAGCAACGTACACATGCCAATACTTGTGTGTTCAAAATTTTGTGAAATTCACTGAAAATTTAAATACTCATCAAGAACACGCCGACCTGAAGAACATGTAAAGGATACATGATTCTCCTAACAGGCAACATATGCATGCCAGTACTTATGTGCTCATTTTGTTTAAAAGAAAAACTAGTTGATACCCGCGCATTGCCGCGGACCCAGGAAAGAATAGCAATTTGTAGTAATAGTGTATATCATTGCATGCATGTGAGTACCATAGTTGATTAATATGCAAAAGGATGATAAAAACCTCTAAGGTACATATGTATGTTCTGAACATATATAGAGAAGAAAGGTTGGAGACTGAACATTTTTTTGACAAAACCTAAAGTTTCGTGATGGCACAGAAATATCAGCGAAGCCATATTAGTCTTGAAATGTTATCTTGTAGTAGAGATGATTATTCCAGGCTGACACCTTGTTGGTCGTCTCATCAAGTGACAGTTGAAGTACCATATCAGGAAGGAAAACACAACGAAACAAACTGTCAGGTCATTGGGTAGCTAATTCTCTGGCTTGGACGATGCCAAGATTTAGCACTTCGAAGTGAATGAAACACTCAGTCACATTTTGATGATGAACCGAAGGGACACAACAGGCGCGAAAAAATATCTAAGGTGTGTGGTCACAACATCAAGGCCTTTCAAGGAGCATTTGAAGTAGCATATTAGGAAGAAAAATATAACTAAATAAATTGTCATCCCCTTGAATTGGTTAGCCGCCAATTCTTTGGTTTGGATGTCAAGATTTGCAATCAGATGTAAAACAGTCAAGGTGTATATATGTAGCAATCACTTTAATGAACCGAAGGGACACAACATTCATGAAATAAAAACCGAATCCACACAGATTACCGCACGCGAGTACGCAACTAGTTCGACACTCGCGCATGCAGACATCGCACACACGCGACACGCATCCATCCATGCATCCATGAGAGCAGAGCTAGACAGCTAGGGCCGTCAATGTGCACCACCAGCCGGGACGACGACGCCTGCTGATGGCGGAGCCCGCAGAGCATTGACCTGCGTGTTGCACAGCTCGAAAGGCACAAAGCTCCCCTGCTGCATTGCGGCCGTCATCGTCGCCGGCACCGTGGTGGTGGCGGTGCCCATGGCGACCTTCTGATCGTCTAGCTCCCCGCCGCCGCAGGTGAGGAAGCAGGCGGCGATGCCATCGCAGCTCAGGCGCTCGACGATGACGTAGCGGCCGGACATGTACAGCTTCATGACGTAGCACTCCTTGCCCTGCACCGTGGCCGTGCGGTGAGCCGACGACCCCACCGACGACGACGGCGGCACTGGCGCGGGGGGTGCTGGTGCCTCGGGAATGGCATCCCAACAGTTGAGGTGGCACTCGTCCCAGTAGATGGGGCAGTAGTGAATGAGCAGCGGGTGGCGCCCCGTGCAGAGGAAGCAGTAGTACATCTCCCAGTTTTCGGCACTTTTAGGAGACGTCAACGAGGAGCCGTTGGTAAACATCGTCGTGTTCACGTCGTCCCGGTGGTCGACCACCGGGACAAATGCCCAGGTGGAGACCGTGTCGGCGAGGAGAAGAAGGGTCGTGAGGACGAAGGCATGGAGGAGGATGGAAGCTGCCGAGCCCGAGAGAGACATATCAGGCAGAGCAGAAGAAGTCTCGTGGTGTTGGTGTGAAGCTACGTAGTAGCATGGACGGTGAAGTATTTATATCTCCAAATGGGCCTTTTGGCAAACATTGTTTATAAACTCACATATCTGGCAAAACAATTTTCAGAAATAGACCCGCAGCTTGGCAAAGTTCGGCGTCCTGGCATTAAACGCCAAAGCTTAATTAGCTACCTTGGCGTCATCAAGAACACGCCAATAAACCGTACATGATTCTCCTAACTAGCAACATATGCATGCTAGTACTTGTGTGTTCAAAATTTTATGACATTTAGTGAAAAATTAAATACTCATCAAGAACACGCCGGCCAAAAGAACATGTAAACAATGCATGATTCTCCTAACTAGCAACGTACCACATGCCAAAATACTTGTGTGTTCAAAATTTTGTGAAACTAGCTGGTACCCCGTGTGTTGTCGCAGGTGCAAGCTAGAATAGCAATTTGCACTAATAATTAATAGTGGTTTGTTGTGTTCACTATTAGGAAGGAAAACACAACGGAATAAATTGTCAGCTCATTGGTTAGCCAATTCTTTGGCTTGGATGCTAAGATTTAGCAATCGAAAGTGAAGCATTCAAGGTGTATGAAGTAGTCACTTTGATGAACCGAATGGACACAACAACCATTAAAAAATATCAAAGGTGTGATCACAGCATCAAGGCCTGTTATGTGGAGTAAAAATTGGTAGATCAAAGTGTGCAAAACAGCGATATATTCTTCTTGTACGGTTCCCTGTAACAAATGTTCTCAACTTCCTGCACAACATGGCAAGGTATTTGGCCCAGCACGCTAGTAGGCACATACGTGGAAATGGAGTCATTAATGGCCCATTTGGATCAGCTAATGTTTTTATAAGTTGATAGTTTTTTATAAGTTGGATGGTTGAATAGTTCAAAGTAAACTACTCCTAAGCTAAGTCGTATAGATCTATCAGCTAGAGTTTTTTTTATTATTGTTGCAGCTAGTAATTTATTTTAGTCAATCCAAACGGGATCTAAGATCGTGTCCAGGTTCAAAGCTAGAATTGCGTTTTTTCTGAACAGAGGGAGTACTCATTAAACATCCTACTAATTGATATAGAAATGGTTTTGACAGTAAAAGAGATGCAGTACCTCTTATTTAGTTTTGAGGGGAGCCATGCCATGTATATGAGGTCCGGGGCTAATGGAAAGCTGCAGATAAAGATTGGGGGACCCTGCAGAGCCGGAGCTCGTTCTTCCACAGCTCATGCATGCTTGCTGTGCCAGTTCAACAGATTCGGAGGAACCGGCCGGAGATGGACTGAACAAATAGTGCAGGACGGAGATCCGTCACTGGAAGTGGTAGGGGCATGCGCATGCATGACAGCATCTGAGGAGAGGGAAAATTAAAGTCTGGTGATTAACGGGAGGAAGAGAAGCTTGACTAATTAACAAGCCGCTTGTCTGAATTTTGGAGGAATCTGGATGGTTTGGAGGAATGCTGGATGAATTTGTGAGAGAAAAATACTGTTTCAGATGAAAAAAATAAGCAGATCAAGCCGGATTTAAGGGCACGTGAACATGACCTTCTAGAGAGCAGAGAGTCAGGCTTCACTGTGATATTGCTAGCTGATCGTCAGGCCACGGCCAGAACACTGGATGGCCTCGATCTACGCTGCAGATCAGACGGCCGGTGTATAGTAGGCAGATGAGGAAGCAGTGGCGCCGTGCGAATAAAAAAAACAAGGATATATTATGTAGCAACTTTCTGCGCAAAAAAAAGGACGATTAGATTACAAGCATCATCATACATACATATAAACACAAGCGCCTACACACTTTGCCACATTGGCACACGCATGCATGCAACGAGCTATAGTGGGGGTGCAACAATTCTATACAGTAACAACAACTAATAATGCATATATGGTCCCCCTGCGCATGCGGTCTCTCAGCAGCAGCAGCATCGATCGTGTCTTCACTCTTCCAGTCTCAGCCAATTAACGGGGAGTGTTTGTTTCTCCTGCTAAACTTCAGCCAGTTAAATCTAGTTTTATTTAGTCATTTTTCACCTAAACAATATGATTAAATAAGCTTTAGCCAACTAGTCATCAGGATGTTGCTAAATGGGACTAAATCTCACATTTTAGTTCCATTTAGTCACTTTAGAGCCAAACATCCTAACTAAAAGGGACTAAAAGGCCTCTTTTAATCACTCAAATTAACCAAACATCCTGTGACTAAAGTATAGCCAGCGAGGGAAAACCAAACAGGGCCTCGATCTCCATTAGCTTTAGCTGACACCACTATGCTATATACGTGTCTTCATCAAGTTAGCTCGATCTATATTAAAGACAATTAGGTTAACTAATGCAACAGATCGAAGGCCACTTGAATCTTCGAGATCTTAAACACATCGATCAGGAGCAATGAGATTGAGAGAACTTCAGTTTATGCATGCATATAGTACTATATGGGCAATAAAAAATAGCGAGTGCAAAGTTTACTTCTTCATTGAACTCAGAACTAGCAGATACACTACTGAAGACGGCTTCTTTGCCGAGTGTTTTTTATCAGACACTCGGTAAAGAGGCTATTTGTCAAGTGCTAGAGAGAAAGCACTCGGCAAACAACTGGCACTCGGTAAAGAGGTTGTTTGCCGAGTGCCGAGCACTCGGCAAACAATAACACTTGGCAAAGATGTGGTTTGCCGAGTGTCAGGATAAGACACTCGGCAAAGGGCCGCCTCCGTTAACGGCTGGCAGGCGCCGTTAATCCTTTGCCGAGTGTCTTATTCTGACACTCGGCAAAGAGGCTCCTTTGCCGAGTGTCATTTTTCACACTTGGCAAACCATATTTTTTATCACTTTTGATCTTCAAACTTTTTCTGCAGTCCTCATACAATACCTGGTACTCCATGTTTCAATGTGGCACATTTCTCGGACTTTTTCTATATTTCTTTAATTTATTTCATTTAATTAAAATTTCTTGGATAATTCAAATTATAACGGCTAGTCATTCGAATAATGAAAAAATGATATTCATGTTATTTAGTATAATGTGAGGCCGTATCCGGGAACAGACCATCAATTTCAAACATCTTGTTCACGAAACATGACCACAAACTTGCGGTTGAGTTATTTTTAAATTCTATAAAAAGCAAACGAAGTCCGAAAATCATGAAACTTGTCAAGATATCATGATATCATATGTGGAGGCTGTGATAAAAAATTGAGAAGGTTTCGCTCACGTACGATGCTTGCAAACCGAAGAATCTTCAAAGAAGTTTCATGTTTTCGTGAAGAGGGCGACGAGGTGGTAAGCATCGTACGTGACAAACTTACGCGAAACCTCCTCAATTTTTTATCACAGCCTCCATATATGATATATTGACATCTTGACAAGTTTCATTATTTTTGGACTTCGTTTGTTTTTTATAGAATTTAAAAACAACTCGACCGCAAGTTCGTGGTCATGTTTCGTGAACAAGATGTTCGAAATTGGTGGTCCGTTCCTAGATACGGCCTCACATTATAGTAAATAACATGAATATCATTTTTCCATTTATTTTTTCATTATTCGAATAACTAGCAGTTATAATTTGAATTATCCAAAAAATTCAATTAAATGAAATAAATTAAAGAAATATAGAAAAAGTCCGAGAAATGTGCCACATTGGAACATGGAGTACCAGGTATTGTATGAGGACTGCAGAAAAAATTTGAAGATCAAAAGTGATAAAAAATATGGTTTGCCGAGTGTCAAAAAATGACACTCGGCAAAGGAGCCTCTTTGTCGAGTGTTAGGACGGCTGGCACTTGGTAAAGATTTTTTTAAAATTTTTAAAAAACCCCTCTTTACCGAGTGCCAGACCGGTTGGTACTCGGCAAAGAATTTTAAAAAATTAAAAAAAATACTTTGCCGAGTGCCAGATTGGGGGCACTCGACAAAGATTTTTTTTTTAAAAAACTCTTTGCCGAGTGCCAGGCCAGGTGGCACTCGGCAAAGAAATAAAAAAACCTTTGCCGAGTGTCAGATCGAGGGCACTCGGCAAAGGAGGGATTTAACCCCGTCGGCTGGGCCGGCCCACACACACCGCACACACGCCCGCGCCAGCGTCGCCCCCCGTGCCGCGCCACCGGAGGAGGAGGAGAAAGAGAGGAGGAGGAGGAGGAGAGGAGGAGAGGAGGAAGAAGGAGGAAGAGAAGGAGGCCGCCGAAGCAACGACGCCTTCGCATCCGGCCATCTCGGTCGTCATTTTGTAGTGGTGAGCCCCTATGCCGTCTCCGCCTGATGGATGTGGATGCATGAATAGATTAAGATGTCCTGGTTAGGGTGCCTTTGTGGACGCTGGTTATGGTGCATAGTTGCAAATCTGAGGTTTAGCATGGATGGATTGTGGATGCATGGATTGATGTTTGTCATAAATTAATATAGCTTATGGAATATATTAGTAATGGGATACAGATCCTGAATTTGTAATCCCTGATCCTTGCTTATCCTGATTACGTTGCTAGGTGTTCCTTACATAATCTTGTGCATGTCGACGATCGTGCCGTTCATATATATGTGCATGTCGGCCATCGTACCGTTGGTTTTCTTGCAGGTTTTGGAAACCTCACCGTGCAGGGGAGGTGGTGCCGAAATTTTGTATTGACAGTTCTATGTTTCTTTTTTTTGCAGAGAAGAGCCCATCGGAGCAGAACCGGAGTACCTTAGCGACCTTGATCGTCTTCCTCACCGCTGCGGGTCTGCCTGCACCGCGTCGCCTCGCCACTGCACCGACCCACCACGGCCCCGCTAGCCTGACTCCACTGCCACCCTAGGTATAACCCTCTTTCCGTATCATGGCGACGGCACAATCGACTCGGCCGCTACTCCCAGTCTCTCCCAGATTCGAGCAAGCAACACGAGCAGGAGCCCGGCCATACGACCTCGGCAGGACACTTCACACCACCGGGTGGAGGCACTCGATGTTATTCCTGATTTATTCGTCGTTCATTGATTTTTTTCATATCTTTCCTTTGCATTATTGTAACATTGGGGTGAATATATTGTAGGCCCAGCTGAAACAAGAGAGGAGGATACGGGAGCAAATATAGGCAAAGATGGAGAGGGTGGAGGCCGAGCGGGAGGCTGAGCTGCGGAGGATGGCGGAGATTCTTTAGTACATGCAAAGTCTTAGCGCCGCTACGGGTGTAGTTCCGTCACCTTCGCTATTCGCTCCACCTCTACCTCCAACTCCTCACTATTCTACTCCTGTGAGTATAAATATTTTAGTTTGTATGTTCATGCTTACGGTTAAATCTAGTGGAGTATGAAAGTTTTATTCATGTATGGTATATATTTATCTTGTCTCACACATGCAATCTCTTCTTCTTTGTGCAGAATCAATCGGCGGCATCAAACGATCCTCATGCTTCAGCGAATCCTTCACCAAATCAGTGATGATACTTGTGGTTGTTAATGATACTTCTATTTGCAATTGTGGTTGACGATGATGGAGCACTTGGATTGCTTGTGAACTGATTTATGATATATTGTGAGACATGTGACGTTTGTGATATATATGTGGTGTTGGTGATATATATGTGTTGTTAATGATATATATGTGATGTTGGTGATGTTTGTTATATATATCTTCTGTTTGTTTGGATGGGATGTAAAAAACAAATAAAAAACGCTATTTTCACTTTGCCAAGTGCAATGGCCATGACACTCGGCAAAGTGACTACCTGGGAACTTTCTTTGCCGAGTGCAATGGCCATTGCACTCGGCAAACATCACAGATTTGCCGAGTGCCACAGGGCAGACACTCGGCAAAGGTGGCCTGTTTGTCGAGTGTCTTGTCGGCGGCACTCGGCAAAGTGGCCACCTTTGCCGAGTGTCTAAGTCAATGGCGTTCGGCAAAGCGGGTACCTTTGCCGAGTGCTCGACCTTGACACTCGGCAAAGCCACCGTCACGGTGGCGCTCGCCGTCACGGTCACTTTTCATTGCCGAGTGTCGGATTGGCACTCGGCAAAGCCTTTGCCGAGTGCCCGATAAAGTGCACTCGGCAAAGAGGTCTTTGCCGATAAACTGTTTATCGAGCGCTCTTTGCCGAGTGTAACACTCGGCAAAGAAGCCGCCTCCGGTAGTGATATTTCATTTCAATTCATTTTACTTTACTGTTTGTCCCCTTATCTATCCATATATATGCTCGTGCTCCTATATGTTTGATGTGTGTGCATGCACTGATGATATAAGCTCTGCTTGCCGGCCTAATCTTATTCACTTACCTTTCTTATTGCTAGTACATATCAATCTCTTACGTTTGCACACACATTTCGCCATCGAGTTTAGCTTTTAGAAATTTAGGTTAAAAATAAGATAAGGCAAGTACAACTAGACGTCCAATCCCGTCGTATGTGCAAGGTCAAAGACTAATATCGATTGATAGACACACTAGCTAGCTAAAACTAAATGACGAAGCTTACTTGCTTGAGATCTTTATTAATTTTAGTTACTTTTACACACACACACATATGTATGGAGCAACTTCAACTACTTGTCAAATTAATTCAAAATCCACTATATATACACACGTAATCACATGCTAGAGGCATATATATAAATATATAGTGTACAGGGACATGGCTGCTTTATAGTATATATCAGCTCTAGGGACATGGTTCTTCTCTCTCTTTCGGTGGCTGTTTATTTGCACTGCTTCGTGTCTAGTAGAAACCAGAAGTAGTAGTTTTTTCGAGACTTTGTATCAAAACTCTATGTATTGCACTTGAGAAAAATATAGAAAAGCTTCTGTTATATAAAAAAAAACATGGCAAACTGCACGCGCATGCTAATTACATTATATTATTATTTATTAATAGTCTGGACTCACGTATAGATGTGCTCTGTATGTATAGTAGTATGAATTAATCTTCGTGAAAAAGAAGCTATGACTATGAGGCTGTAGTAGTAGGATGTAATCCCAGCGCTGATCAGCAGTGAGAGAGGAAAACAGAGCCGGAGCTTGCAGCCTAGCTTGAACAAAAGTTCAGAGAGGGCCAGTTCTTATAGGGAAAGAGTTACATGCATGTTTACATAATTAGTTTTGTGCTAGTTGTTACTGAAAAACAGATGGCAATAACATGTATTCATTCCTCAACTAAGCAAATTCCAAATTAAATTAGGATGATATGGGAGGGGAAACTCAAAACTTCATGGCCAACAAGTTAACCAAACATACTCTCCCTCCATTCCAAATTATTATTATGTCGTTTTGGTTTTTATAAGTACATAACATTTGCTATGCACCTAAATATATGCTATGTCTAGATATATAAAAAAACTATGTGTGTATAAAATCTAAAATGTATTATAATTTGGAATGAAGAGAGTATATTAGGCTGGGTTGTATAACAAATATAATCATATATATTTTCATTTGTGGAAACACTACAATATAACTAGTAATTATGTGTCCATGAAAACAGCACATGCTAATGGAGTAATGGTCTGTTTGGATGACCTGGTTTTCGAAAACTATATATAGTATCACAAAACTGTGGTTTTATAAATCAAAGAGATACAAAATTTTGGTTTAGGAAAAAAGATGTCACCAGTGGAGTTTCTAAAACTCCAAAAAGACTACAATTTTGATAAAACCATAGTTTTAGTCTTCTAGAGACTATAAGATTTATTGTATCCTAGTTTGCAGCCAACAAAGGCCTAAAAATCGTTTTCATTGTTGGGGAAAAAAATGCCAGATGGGGGAGTCTGAAACGATGATAAATATCAAGACATGCTAATAATGTTGCACACTGCACCCTATACACAGCTTTTGATCGACAAACAGTACACTACAGAGCCATATATACACACACACACACACCAAATATAGTTATTGTCAAATTAAAAGTGAAAGGCGCACATAGTACCTATATATATGCCTTGTTGCCTTTTGAGATTGCACACACAAGTTTAGTTCTACAATACAATTATTACTACAATTCCACTGCACATTAGTAACTATGCACGCTAGATCTACTAGCAATAGGAAATGCAACAGTAGTTCAGTTGCTCACACAAATCCAGTTTTAAATCTGAACTTCATGCCTCAACAACATACATGCATCTGAGCATGCATATCGCATGCAAATATATAGCTAGCGCATATATCATGCACAAGAACATTTTCTTCAGAGATGAGCAGGCATCAACGACAGAACATGAAATATCTATACTGATGCACATGCATGCATGCATGTGTGTGTCTCCGATCCTAACCTAGTATGTATATACTAATCATGCATATTTTATTTTCAGTTTTTTATATCTAAGCAGGGTTAAGAAAATGGCTCACTGTTTACGTAACACTCTAATGCAGAGTGCAGTTGTGTGAAAGTTGTTGCGATGCAATATATCGAAACATTGTGACCAAGACGAGTGCAATGTAATTAACATTAATTATTAGCAGTAGATCAGGCCGCCCTAGCTAACTGCATCAGCTCTCGATCTCATCTGCCGAGTTCTGCTGCTATATTCAAACAAGCTTGACATTACACTGTGCTTTTTTTCCCTACCAGATTTAGTTACAGCCTGCTTCGATAGGGAGGACTGGATTTCTCTACAATAAGTACGTACTCTTTATGTTCCAAACTGTAAGTCGTTTTAATTTTTTTTAGATATGTAGTTTTTGCTATAATCCTAGATGTACACTGTCTAGGGATATAGAAAGACGAGAACAACTTACAATTTGGAACAGAGGGGTTATACAACTTGTCGTTTCAAAAGAAGAAAGTATACAACTTGTAGGATTTTGAACTAAATCATGATGATCCTAATATTCCTATCCAAACTCCAAGGGAGACAATTATGTTAGAGGGAGGAGGTGAGGGACAACCAAGAAGAGCATTTAATTGCTACAGATGATACCTGATTTGGGACCCCTGACACTTTATATATGTTACTAAAGAACTTAAAAGAGAACGAAATGCAAAGACCCGCTGCGCTAAGATCTAGGAACACATGCACGCATAGAACAAGTTGCAAAACACAAATGATCGAATTCAAAGTGATTAAACAGGAGAGATTTAAGAACACACAAGTTGCAGAGAGACACTCTAAACTTATCTGAAAGCCAAACATTGCATGATGCTACAACAGCACATCCAAGCTGATGAGAAATATAGCTGAATTAAGTACAAATAAACACTCCAATATTTGATTATTTCACGACGACGACAAAGTAGTACTAGGAACCACAGTAGTCTAATGGCCACTTCATCATATGTACTAACCTAATGGCGCCACTCCGTCGTCTTCGTCTCCAATGGAACAGTAACGACCATGCACGCACGCCGCCGGTGCCACGTACCATTCGCCATTACTCTAGCAACTTCTCGACCTTGGCATCGACGGAGATCAGTACGGTGGCCGCGGGTGCGCCCATGTTGGGAAGCCGTCGCCCCCTCCAAGCTGCCCGTTGCTCGGTGGCAAGTTGAACATCGGCAGCGCTGACGGGTCGGCGATGCCGTGGCCGCCGCCCATGAGCGGGTCGGCGCCGCCGGGAGCCATCGGTGGAGCTGAACCTTCCTCTTCCTCTTCGAGCGGAAGGCGCTCGTAGGTGGCGTTGGCGAACGTGGACGCGATCACCATGACCGGCCCGGCGGCGATGAGGGTGCCGACGACGCTGCCGCCAACCACCTGCCCCTGGCCACCGGCCAGGTACACGGTGAGCCCCGTGGACCCCGGCGGGGCGGGTCCCGGCAGGAAGGTTCCCGTGAGCGAGAGGATCTCGAAGCGGCCGTGGAGCGCGACCACGGCCGTGGGCGCGGACGGCTGGCGCAGCGCCACGTTGGCGACGGTCCCGGCGCCGCTGAGCACGCATACGCCGCGCTGGCGGCGGCGCGAGAACTGCGCGATGGCGTCCGCCACGTCGGCGCCGCCCGCCACCTCCATCACGTGGCTGCGCAGCGCGTTGGGGCTGTCGCGCGTCACGAAGATGGGCGGCTTCGGCTTGTTCTTGGAGCCCGGCGGGCGCCCGCGGGGCCGCCGGTTGGGCGCCGCCACCACGGCGCCCTCGCGTGGCTCCCCGCCGCCGGACTCGTTGGTCTCATCGGCATGGTCCCCTGGCGCGCCCCCTGCCGGGCTGGGCTCCGGGTCTTTGACGGCCGGGGGCTCCGTCTTGGGGCCCGACGAGCCGGACGGCTGCTCCGGCAGGCCCAAGTGACCGGGCACGCTCCACCACCGGTTCGCCATCCTGACGCCTGAACCAACAAGCAAAACACAGAGATCAATCAGCTTATCTGTAGCACGATCGATCGACAAGACAAGAAATACAGCAGGAACTAAACTACTACCAAGCAAAAGAAAAAGATTTGATGTATCTATGTGTATATCTGAGCAGATCTAGATGCAGAGATAATAACCTTTGATGAGAGAACTTTCTTCACTTGCTGTCGAGTAATAATTTGTGTGGAGCTAGAGAAGCATCATATGCTATAGCTCACAACATACAAGTCTCTTTCTCTCTTTACATGGGTTTCTCTCTCCCTCTGTCTAGTAGCTAGGTCTGGTGTGAAGTGGAAGTTTGGTATGTGTTGAGAGAGGGAGAGAGCTTGGAGAGATCAAGGAGGAGAAGAAGAGCATGGTCTGAACTTTGAGGAGGGCAGCAAGGGACAAGTGGGTATAAGAAAGGTGGACATGTATGCAGGAAGAGTGGAAGACTTGATAGATGGAGAGAGAGAGAGACTTTGGTGCCACATATAATATGTAATCTACTTGGCCTTTCTGCAAGGAGCACTCCCCTCTTCTCACCCCCATTTCCCCTGCATGTTCCTCCACCGGGCTATTTGGTTTTATTTTTGATTTTGACTGCCTACTGGTCCCCAATATGCCATGTGAATTCAAAAGGGACTGTATATTATATGCAAGTTACAGGCTAGATGTTTACTTCACAGAGATTTGTTTTTCTTTGAGGCCGTGCATATTTTAGGCTGGTCCCCAGTCGAACCGGTGGTGCGCTGTTTGGTGTGTTAAGGACTGTTACGTAAAAAAATAACCTATAAAAGTTCTAGCTCTAAGGTCGTAGTTGATAATAGGTATCTAGGCATTGTTTAAATGGACAACAAGAAAGAATCTAGTGCGTCGATATGCAACGTCATTCTTATTTGAAATGACCATTATACCCACACGACCCTTTTCATCTAGCTATGAGCAGAAGCATTTGCACTGAAACAATTTCGATATGATGTGCTGCCATTCCGATCCACCATCCTTTAAAATTGCTAGTGTGATGTTGGTCCTAAATTAGAAAGGTGATAAGGTTGGGTGGCCTTAGCTTTGTTGTGGATGGTAATTAGGATTGGGCTAGATTGATTAAGGTTTTTTTTTGTGTCGAGATGTATGCGGAAGGCTGCTAGGGTGCATGTCTTTTTTCTCAAAACTCCGACATCACAACTAAACAAAAACAGTGTGCCCTTTGCCTTCAATTCTTGTTGCTATTCTTTGGCCAACCACAAAGTGTTCCGCTTGTAACTTTCCTGCCCAATAATAACTGAACAAATGTGCATTGATATCGCCATTGTTCTTAACATGAATAATTGTGTGCCTCTATCTTTTGTGGAGTGTTGCATTTAGTTATTTTTTAGAAGACGGGAGCAAAAGATTTGTCCTGCAAGCAAGAACCTTTTACTATTTGTTGTTTAAAATTTTAATTGTCTAATCATCTGACGGGGAATGTTTGTTTCTCAAAACTAGAATAAAATCCAATGTGTTATATATGTTGTTTCTGTTCCAAGTATATATGTACCTTTTTTGAATTAGTAATGATATCATGCCACAATGCAACTTTTAATGAAAAAATAGAACACATATGAGACTGGATAGAAGTCGTCGTCCTACTTGACAAGTTGATTGAAGTGATGCTACCCGTCCAACGAATATTGTTGTTTCGTTTGCTTGTCACTTGCATGATATATGTAAGGTTGTCATATGACCACAATCCAAAGTTCCAAACAAAAGACACATGCTGGCATGGTCTCTTTCTAACTGGTTAGCTTCTTATGGATTTGCTAATTAATTATTAGCTACAACATAATTTATACGTACTATGTTGGCCTTTAATATTCTTTGTTATCTCCTAATTTCCTTTGTTTCTGTAATGTTTTCATCTTGACCATCATTAATTTGAGGTACACTTATCAGCTATACCATCATATTAGCCTATATTAATGACATGTAGGACAAACCCTACATGTCATTGACTAGTTTGGTCGTATAAATCGTAGGCGCCCTTCAAGTAGTGGTATTGATCATGACCCCCTCCCCCCTAAAAAAAAACCCTCTTAATCTCCCAGAAAGAGCAGGCAAGCATGCACATAATAACTTAATTTAGTCAAAATTTAAAATAGCTTGACATATCACAAACTCAGGAATGCTTACTGTCGGTGCAGAAAATGGCCAACTAGTGAATATTTGTAGTTTTACTGTACATTGTTATCGGAGGTGGCCTAGCACTCAATGACATAGAATTTATACTGGTTTAGGCAACGTGCCATATGTCCAGTTTGGGTCGGTCGGTGACTTTATTCCTGAGCCCAGGTGCTCGAAGTCTGTAGTGGGGTTACAAACGAGAAGGAGAAATGAGGGGTGTTCAAGAGGTCCGGTCGGCTCCGACCGGAAGGGTTGCGGTCGGAACTTGGAGGTCCTGCGGTTGTGAGCTATCGATCTAGTGAGTCTGAACTTGAAGAAGTCCGTCCCCTTCGTAGGAGGGAGCGCATCCCCTTTTATAGATGAAGAGGATGGCTTTACATGTGAGAGGGAGAGAGTACGGATGTTTCTAAGCCTTGTTGCCCACGCTGATGAAGACTGGATAATGGTAGGCGCCCTCAACACTATTGATGTCGCTATAGAATGTCAGATGCGCATGGGAGGTCGAGCTATCTTCTTCAGGAAGGATGGACGCCGACACCTGCAAATACTTCTTGATGCCTAGTGGCATGTGAGGAGCCGTGCTATGTTCACCTGGTATGGCAAATCCTGGAGCCCATACTGCGATCGATGTTCAGAGACACACGGGGGGGGGGCTTTCCGTATGGGATTTTTTAGCAGCCCCTACAATACTTTGTGTTAGGGTGGCTGCAGAGCACTGTTTCGTACAAGGTATGGTCCCTGGTATAGTGGTTTTGACTTGTGAGCCATGCCTTGCCTTTCTCCGCATGTCTTCTGGTTCCTTCCGAATGGGGTGTCCCTGGTCGGACGGCTCCAGTGGGTTCTTAGTGTGTCGGTCGGAGAAGAGCGGTGAGCAGGGTTCCCACGAGCCCCGATCGTGGGGTCGGAGTCGGAAGCAGCGTTTTGGGCCAGGCATTCTGATTGGAGAGACTGCTTGGAGACGGCTGGTGCCTGAAGCGAGTGCTCCGGTCGGAGAGGTGGGCCGAAGAAGTTGACGAACGGGTACTTGTTCTTTTGGGTAGACCTTTCGATCGGCGACCGGACTGCCCTTCCAGCCCGTTGTGTTTTAGACTCTTGGGCCGGCCCATGAACTGTATGTTGTTTTCCTAGGCCGAGCCCGAGCGTGGAAGCCGTTCCTCGAGGGACCTCGGGTTTATGAACCCGACAGGAGCCCGCGAGCCCCTGGGTGATTTGAGCCGAATCGTCTGGGGGATTTTTTGTCTTGCTGGCGGGTGCACGCGAGCGCACCCGCAGGTGTAGCCCCCGAGCCCTTGGGTGGTTCGGGCGGAACCGGCTAGGGGGTTTTTGTGTTGTGACGGTGGGTGCACGCGAGCGCACCCGTGGGTGTGCGTGTTTTGAGTTTTGAGATGTAATTTTGTTTAACCATGGCATCGTTGTGCAGTCGATGTGTTTTTAAGCGCGGGGATTGGATTGAGACAGAACTTACTGATCCTGGCGTCGGTGCGCGTCGGGGATCGGGCGAGGAAGTTTAGTTTGAGACAAGCCCTGGCGTCGGTGCACGCTGTGAACAGAGATAGCTTAGTTTTGGATGCAACAAAGTTTGATCTTTGGCGTCGGTGCGCGCCATGGGATCGGGTAAGGTGGAGTCACGAGTAGACCCAGGCGTCGGTGCTCGCCGTGGATCGAGAGAGTTAGTTTTAGTTAGTGAAGCTGTTACGCGAGTTCAGAGTTGTGGGGGTATTAACCCCTATACTCTTACGGCTAAGCTTGGGCTGGCCCGGATCGGTGGGTCCGGTCTACCAAAAGACGACGTGCGGCCCAGCCAACCTGATCGGAGTCCCGCACAAGGAGTCAAGGCGGATTTGGTGATCAAGCAAGATCCTGGTCGGTTAGAATAGGAATCCTTATCTGTCCACATATGGCAATTGTAACTGGCTAGGATTAGTTTCCAGATCTGTAACCCTGCCCCCCGGACTATATAAGGTGGGCAGGGGATCCCTCTAAAAAACATCTCTCATTGACATACAGCAATACAAATCAGACGCAGGACGTAGGTATTACGCCTTCTTGGCGGCCGAACCTAGATAAAACCTCGTGTCTGTCTTGCGTCACCGTCTTGTTTGTGGCTTGCGCATCTGTCTGCCGACAATCTACTACCTTGGGCATACCCCTAGGTAGATTGCTGACCATATTTCGTCGATAGTGGCGCGCCAGGTAGGGGGTGTGTGTACTGCTCTCCAAGCAAACAAGATGGTCATCATCTCTGGCTCCATGGCTATGCCGAACAGCCTCATGTTCACCGTCGGCCAGATCACCTGGACCACCAGCTCTGACGACTTCATCGCCATGACCACGGAGGAGGCGTGTATTCAGTCTGCGCCGACCACTGCTTCACCTGCATCAGCTATGGCTCCGACCATGATGGATACGGCTCCGACCACGATGGATCTGGCTCCGACCACGGTACATCTGGCTCCGACCACGCCTGCATCATCTTCAGCCACGCCGGCAACTCGTCATCCGCTTCCCCGCTACAAAGGGAAGCAGATCGACAACACCGACTTGCTCGACTCCATCGATCGGGTCGGCACCAAACTCGCTGAAACCCTAGCTCTGGTAAGTACGATTCAAAGTCAACCTAATGAGCAGGTAACCGCTCCCCACAATAGATTTACCCGACCAGCTCAGACCAGTCATCCTACACGACTTGGTACAGATCTCGTGGTCATATCTACTCCTGAAGGGCACTCCGCTCGTCGCCGGCCAGCCTCCGCGACGGGTCTCCGGCTCTCTGAGTATGAAGCCTCGATGGAGAACCACCAGGTCCAGCCCTACGGCCTGCAAAACGCTGCCTCCAGCTACGCGTATAACCTACAACGCCGCTTGGATCTGTGTTTTATGCACCGACCGCGGCCGAAGCCACGCAACTTCATCAACATGATCCGGATTGAAGATTATCAAGAAGGATCCGTCCACATAGTCCAAGAGGGCGACTCCAGCTCCTCGTCTGGCATCGCATCTAATGCATCTATCCACACCGAGCTTCAGCATCATGAAGACAACGGCGTCAAGTACGATCTGGATCTGCCAGACCACGCCCCAAGGTTTTCACAATTCCCGTATTTCCCGCCAAGATGAGGGGATTTGATCCATGTTGTCAGCAATGACGAACCGCCAGCAGTTGGCGAAACAGAGCAAGAAAGGACTGCACGCGAAGCACGCAATATTGACCGGTTTAATCGCCGACAAATCGAAGCCGAAGCAGACCAAGAGGCACGACGCATAAGGGTCCAGCCACGCGACCTCAACGATGCTTTCGATAGGGTGGGGGACAAACAGGTCTTCAGGACTCCCAGTGCCAATGTAGCCATCGCCATGGCGACAATGCAACGGCTACCCAACACCTCGGAAACCCAAGCGGTTCGCAATGAAATACAAGCCTATCTGACGGCTACCATGGCCCAGACCGCAGAGATTATAAATCAAGTCCGAGCTCCATCCATTTCAGTCGAGTCAAGCCACAGCCGCCAGCACCCAAGTCGCTCACAGCCACTCAACCAACGTGGCTCACGCAACAACAACCCATCAGACAACCGTCAAGGCAGAAACGGTGGCCATGATGGTGGTCAGGATAACAACCGCCGTTGGGAGGACAACCACCGCAACATCCGGGACGATAATCGCCGAGACAACCGCAACAATCGCCGCGATAACCACGGTCGCAGGGCTAATCCAGATGGCAATCGAGATCGCCGCGACGGCAACAACGATCTCCGCCATTACCTCGGTGGACGCGATCTGCGCGCTCGCATCAACCAGAGAGCCGACGATCGAGCATCCTATGAAAGCTATCGCCGTATGGAGTATGACACTGCCCACGGCCCGCCAGGTTTGAAGTAGTTTACTCCACACCTTCGCCAAGTCATATGGCCCAAGAATTTCAAGCTCAAGAAACTTCAGGAGTACAACGACAAGGAAAACCTCGAATTATGGGTCATGCTCTACGAAACTACGTGCAGATCAGCCATGGCTGACGAGCACGTCATGTCTAACTACTTCCCAGTCGCTGTTGGCCATGCAGGTCACCAATGGCTGGTCAGCTTGCCGACGAACTACTTTGATTCTTGGCAGGAGCTCAAGCAAGCCTTCATCGGCAATTTCATCGCTACTTGTGAACAACCGGGCAACAAGTACGATCTGCAATGGATCTGAGATCGGAAAGATGAGCCACTACGCGAGTACGTCCGACGTTTCTCAGAGATGCGCATCAAGGTCCCATCAATCTCCGACAACGAGGCAATCAAGGCTTTCATCACTGGCCTCCGCTTCCACGACGCCCTAAGAGACAAGCTCCTCCAGAAGAGACCTAAATCGGTCACAGCGCTCCTGGCCACCGCTAAGAAATATGCAAACGCCGACGACGCTAAGAAGATAATTATTGAAGAAGCAGCAAGGGTTTCACGCTCCGACCACCCCCCACACCGCGACAACTACCGTGACAACCATGGTCGGAACGACAATTTTGACTGCCGCAACCAGCGCAATGACTCCCGCGACCACCGCGACCAACGTAATCAGCGGCGTAGCCGCCGTGACGATTACAGGAGCAAACATGCTCGGGAAGACGACGGCGAGGTCAATACCGTTAAAAAGGGTGGCGGACGTCGTAATTACGAAGACGACTATGCCAAAGCATTGAAAGGGCCCTGCCAGCTCCATCCTAAGTCAAACCATACCATGGAGAATTGCCGCATTCTCAAGTCTATCTATACGCGTCAACAGGCTCTGGATACATCCGACAAGCCTAACGACGCAGGGGAATAGCGCAACGAGGATAACGACGATGACGATGCAGACCCTCGTCACAAGTACGTCAAGCCAACCGATCGCGTGCACACCATCATCGGAGGCAAAGTGTCCATCGAGACCAAGCAGGAACGCAAGCTGCTCGCCCGTGCTTGCTTGAACATGGCCAACGCTGACAACCTCCTCGCCGATCCGTGACTCCCTCCGTGGTCTCACCGTGAAATCTCTTTCAGCAGAAAGGACCAATGGGCTACAATACCTGAGCCAGGACGTTTTCCCCTGGTCCTCGATCCTTATATCAACAAGGTCCAGTTCGACAGAGTACTGATCGACGGCGGCAGCTCCATCGATATACTGTTCAAGAATAGTCTGCCCGCCCTGAAGATAGCTCAGGCGAATCTCAAGCCATACGAGGCACAGTTTTGGGGTGTTCTCCCCGGACAGAGCTCTACACCTCTTGGGCAGATCATGCTACCTGTGCAGTTTGGGACCCTAGACTACTTCCGCACCGACTACGTCAACTTTGTAGTCGCTGACTTCGACGGCACCTACCATGCTATTCTTGGTCGACCGTCGCTCACCAAGTTCATGGCCATACCTCATTACAGGTATCTGGTGCTCAAGATGCCTACCGATAAAGGAGTTCTAACCCTCTGAGGCAACGTGTACGTAGCTTATACCCGCGAGGACGATAGTTTCAAAATAGCAGAGGCTAATGACCTCTCTATTCGCATGGCCGAAACCATGCTCGACGCCAAGAAGACCTCGGCCGACCACCTGGATATCCTAGAGCTCGAGGCTCCACGCAAGAGCATCAAGTCCAAGGATCACAAGGTGATCCAGCTGGTCGACGGCGATCCCAGCAGAACGGCCCTTATCAGGGCCAACTTGGATCCCAAATAGGAAGACACGCTCGTCAGGTTCCTGAGGAGCAACGTGGATGTGTTCGCATGGAAACCTGCTGACATGCCCGGTGTACCTCGGAATTTGATCGAGCACTCCTTGAATGTCAACGGCAAGGCCAAACCTATCAAGCAGAAGCTACGATGGTTCGCTCGCGACAAAAAGGAGGCAATTAGGATAGAAGTTACATGGCTTTTGGCAGCTGGATTTATCAAAGAAGTGTATCATCCGAAGTGGTTAGCCAACCCGGTTCTTGTACGCAAAAAGAATAATGAATGGAGAATGTGCGTTGATTACACTGATCTCAACAAACACTGCCCTAAGGACCCCTTCGGCCTACCTCGCATAGACGAGGTCATAGATTCAACCGCCGGTTGCGAGCTCCTTTCCTTTCTTGATTGCTACTCTGGTTATCACCAGATCGCTCTCAAAAAGGATGACCAGATCAAGACATCTTTTATCACGCCTTTTGGCGCCTACTGCTACATGACCATGTCGTTCGGGCTTAAGAACGTCGGGGCTACCTACCAACGCGCTATACAAGCCTGCCTCAAAGATGAGATAAAAGACGACCTCGTCGAGGCTTATGTTGATGATATAGTCGTCAAAACCAAGGAAGCACATACCCTTGTTGACAACCTGGAACGCACCTTTGCAGCCCTTAACACATTCCAGTGGAAATTAAACCCAAAGAAGTGCATCTTTGGTGTTCCCTCTGGCATACTACTTGGCAACATCATCAGTCACGACAGCATACGCCCTAACCCAGAGAAAGTCAAAGCTGTCTTGGATATGAAGCCGCCTAAGAAGGTGAAGGATGTTCAGAAGCTCACCGGGTGCATGGCCGCCCTCAGCCGTTTCATATCAAGATTAGGCGAAAAAGGATTACCGTTCTTCAAACTACTCAAAGCATCCGAAAAATTTGAGTGGTCAGAGGAAGCAGACGCTGCCTTCACACAGCTAAACAATACCTTACGTCACCTCCGGTCCTCACTGCTCCAAGAGAAGACGAAACACTGCTGCTTTACATTGCGGCTACTAATCGAGTAGTCTCCATGGCCATGGTGGTCGAGCGAGACGAGCCCGGCCACATCTACAAGGTATAGCGACCAATCTATTTCATTAGTGAGGTACTCAATGAGTCCAAGACCAGGTATCCGTAGATTCAGAAGTTGATCTACGCCATACTGATAACATCCCAAAAGTTGAAACACTACTTCGATGGATATCGTGTGGTGGTTATGACTGAGTACCCTCTGCGAGACATCATTAGCAACAAGGATGCGAACGGGCGCATCGTCAAATGGGCAATGGAGCTATGCCCCTTTTCCTTAGAGTTTGCAAGCCGCACTACAATCAAGTCTCAGGCACTTGTCGATTTCATCGTCGAGTGGACAGACTTAAGCACGCCTGCCTCTACCGGAACCGATGAGTATTGGACAATGTACTTCGATGGCTCTTTCAACATCGACGGTGCGGGAGCAGGAGTCCTTTTCATGTCACCATCCAAGGAGCAGCTCCATTACGTCCTCAGGATTTATTTCCCAACATCTAATAATGCCGCCGAGTACGAAGCATGCCTACATGGTTTGCGCATTGCGGTTGAGCTTGGCGTTAAACGTCTCTACGTCTACGGAGACTCTGCTCTGGTCATCAACCAACTCAACAAGGACTGGGACACAACCAGCGAGAAGATGGATGCATACTGCAAATTGATCAGAAAGCTGGAAGGCAGGTTCTATGGCATCGAGTACATACACGTGGTCTGGGACAAGAATCAAGCAGCGGATGCACTGTCAAAGTTAGGATCATCCCGAGCCAAAATCCCACATGGCGTATTCATCCAAGACCTGCTCACGCCTTCCATCGAAGAGGAAGATTCCACGGCAGACAAGCCTCCAGACCAGCAATTGGTGGCTATGGTTCCGGCGTCGAGCACCATCGAGCCACCTCCGACCACTCATGAGCCCGACTGGAGAATACCTTTCATCAAGTACTTAACAGATGGCAGCAGTTATACTGATCGGATAGAAAACGAGCGCCTGATACGTCGCAGTAAGCAGTATCTACTCGTCGATGGCAAGTTATGGCGCAAAAACACAAAGGAGGAAATCTTGATGAAGTGTATAACCCAGGAAGAAGGCGAACATCTCCTGGACCAAATCCACTCCAGCTCCTGCGGCAACCACGCGGCCTCAAGAACACTGGTCGGCAAGGCTTTCCGAGCAGGGTTCTATTGGCCGTCAGCAGTAGCCGACGCGGAAAAGCTAGTCCGCCACTGTGAGGGTTGTCAGTTCTTCGCCAAGAGAATCCATATACCAGCACATGAGATCCAGACAATACCAGCCTCCTAGCCCTTCGCATGCTGGGGACTAGATATGATCGGGCCCTTCAAGCCGGCTCCTGGGAAATTTACATGCGTCTTTGTGCTGATCGACAAATTTTCTAAGTGGATAGAATACATGCCTTTGGTACAGGCATCCTCAGAGAAAGCTATCACGTTCCTCGACTAGGTCATCCACCGTTTCGGCATACCCAACAGCATCATCACTGATCTGGGTACTCAGTTCACCGGGAACGCTTTTTGGGACTTCTGCGATGAAAGGAGCATAGTAGTAAAATACGTCTCGGTGGCGCACCCTAGAGCTAATGGACAAGTCGAGCGGGCAAATGGCATGATCTTGGACACATTAAAGAAGAGGATGTACAGAGAAAATGACAAAGCTCTCTGAAGATGGCTCAAAGAGTTACTAGCCATGGTCTGGGGCCTCAGAACTCAGCCCAGTCGTAACACCGGCGTCTCACCGTACTTTATGGTTTACGGTGCTGAGGCAGTCCTTCTAGCAGATATAGCTTTCAGATTAGCACGGGTAGAGAACTTCGATGAAGGAAGGGTCAATGAAGTACGGGAACTAGAAGTGAACAGCGCAGAAGAGAAACGGCTCGATTCTTGTGTACGTATGGCCAAATATCTTGCTATTTTGCGTAGGTATTACAACAAGAACGTTAAAGAGCGGTTCTTCGTGGTCGGGGACCTGGTCCTAAAGTGGAAGACGAACCAGGCTGGTGTCCATAAACTCACAACCCCATGGGAGGGTCCTTTCATGATCAAGGAGGTCACATGACCAACGTCTTACAGGTTAGCTCACCTGGACGGTACTGACGTACCAAACTCGTGGCACATCGACAAGCTTAGACATTTCTATGCTTAACTACTGAGATATGTACCCCTCTTATACTTTCGATTTACTTCAATAAAGTTATTATGATTTCTCCAACCACTCTAATGCGTCACTTCGAATTTTATGGTTATTCTAACTTAGCCAGTAAAAGCCGACCACCACTCCTTCTACGGTTTTTGGAGCAGGCCCTGTCTCTGGTTCCTCCCAACACGTGCATGGGATCCGCTCTCTATGTTACGGGTGATCGGCAGGTCCCCCTTGGTTTGACTTGTCCACGTCTACGTGTGCACATGTCATGAACCTCACACTCCGACCACATGGCAAACTAGGGCCGCACAAACTTTTCGGGATGATGTGTCGAGCAAAATGGTACAACTAAACATAACGTTAACATGTTCTCACTTAGTTACACCAGCATAAGTTTCAAGCTTAAAAACATTTTATACAAAGCAAACAAGCTTATAATGATATACAATTACGTTATTACAAGCTTTCCTGAAGAGGCCCAAGTTTACAATAACACAACTATTCCCCCCTTCTACAGCTCTAAGCCTATTACATTGGCTGGTCGGGGCGCGCGGCACCTGCTGCTCGCTGCTTCCGATACCCTACTCGGGTCTTGAGGACTCTTGTGCTGGTCGAGCTGAAGGGGATGGCCCCACCGATGCCTGGCTGGTCGAGACCGTAGGCTTCGTCGGTTGGCTTGCAACTGATGGCGTTTCCAGCTGACTTGTCGATGGCGTTCCCTATACAGGTGCTGCCCCACCTCCACATAGGTTAATGTCACCAATTATCTGTGACGACAGGTCTAGCTGGGCCATCTGAAGCTCCTCCACCTTGTCTGGGTCTACCTCCTTCGGGTATCCAGCTTCTAGGCGCTTGAGATCGATTAGGGGGTAGTGGGCACGCACCATGCTTAGCACATGGGCACCTATGTACTCACCCGCCTCCTTCACGAACTCTTGGAACCATCCCCATGCTTGTCTGCATCTCTCGATCAGTCCGAGCTAGGGCGTCCTTGGCTCTTCCTCTATGAGCACTAGGTCGATAAGGTCAAGGATGGGCACAATGCCAGTGGCCACTTCCTGGCACCGGTTCTTCCATGTGTCCTGATCCTCGGTGGCCTCGAGGCATCTTGCTTTCCAGCCGTCACGCTCTTTGATCACGGCTTCTAGATGCCTCTTGGCATTGACTTTTAAAATTGAACACCGTACAAGACATCAAATGTAATGGCACGACAAGACAAGGCGGGCAACAGAATGAGAAAGGTGGTCTGGAATACTTACTTTTCAGTTCCTCCTTCATTTTGGTGGTGTGGTCCTAGAGTTGAGACTGGGTGCGTGCCAGTTTCTCATTGTCCTCCTTCAGATGACCACACTCTACGGTCATGCGGCTATTCCCCTCTTGGAGGTGGGTTACTTCAGCTTCTAAGCCTACATTACAGCTATCACTACCAACAACGCAACAACACGTGTTACACACCTGCTGTGATAAAATGACAACTTACTTGTTTTTTCCTGCTCTTTGTTATTAAGCTGCCCGACCAGGTTCTAGTTTTGTGCCTCTAGCTCTGCCCTCTCCTGGTCGGTGGCTTCAAGTTGGCGGCGCAAGTGTTCCACCTCGGCCGCCAGTTCTTTATTATTCGCCGTGATTCCCTCAATCTGGTCTAAGCACCTCTTTCGGTACTTCACGGTCTTCATCAAGTCCTGCATATAAATAAGCTAAGTCAGACAGATCGACTACATAACAGGGTCAAGTGGTCAAGCTAAACATACCTGGACTTCTGTCACCAGATGCTTTGCCGCCCATTCGACTCTTAGGGTCTCTTCGACCTCTGGGATTTATTCGTGCATAACCCACTCGTCGTTCCGCCAGCGTGACACATATACATGTTGTCGTTTATCTTGGGGATGGCCCAGGATTTCTTCTACTTCGTCCTCTTCGGCCTCTTGTTTAGGGGGCGGCGCCGGTCTGGAGTCTGCAGTCACCGCGACCACCATGGCTTTCCCACGAGCCATAGCATTGGCTAGCGTGCTCTGTGCCAACCCCGGTTGCTGCTCCTTGGCTTGGACTGGTTCCTTTGGCGCCAAGGTACCTACTTCAGTAGGGTTTGTGCTCGGAGCACTTGTACTTTGCTCGGCTGTCTTCTCGACCAGCTGCTCGGGGACTGACGTCTGGTCGCCCGTCTACTAAGGCTCTGGTGGAATTTCTTCTTCAGGTTCCTCCACAACTGGCTGCTGAGCAGCTCTTTCTGCCAGTACTGGCGAAGCCATGCCGCATCCGACTAGCTGGTCGGGATTTTCGGTGGACGCCGACCTGATACACCAGGGAAAAGTTCAGAAGACAATAATATTCAATACAAATTATAAGCTTATATCAAAGTTATAGATACTTACAGCTTGGAGGCATGGAATGACGTGGCGAAGGAGCATCTCTTCAATCGCGCCTGCTCCACGTGCTCGATGGGTTCCACCGGGTCTTTTTCGATGACCGGTACTGGCGCCGAGGTTTGATGCTCGACACTTCCCTCGCTTGTCCTCTGTGTTGCAGTGGTCGGCGATGCGATCACTGCTGGCACAGAGGAGCCACCCTCCTCCGTCGACCCCATTTGTCTCCTCCTCTTTCGAGGGACAAGCCAGAAGATGTCCGCATCCTCTGCTTCGTCGTCTGAAAGGGGGAAGATGGCTTGGCGCTGTTTGTTGGCAGCCGGCTGCTTGCCAGCAGCTCTGGTCGATGCATCCTCCACAACCTCGAGTGCCGCCCAGTGGACGTCTTCGGTCCTGGCACTGGTCTGGGCGGCTAGGCCGGTAACTTGTGGCC
This sequence comes from Miscanthus floridulus, assembly GCF_019320115.1. Lineage (NCBI taxonomy): Eukaryota > Viridiplantae > Streptophyta > Magnoliopsida > Poales > Poaceae > Miscanthus > Miscanthus floridulus. The sequence goes on along the minus strand of NC_089587.1, from coordinate 226,149,417 downwards.
AATCCACACCAAGGGGCGGAGACACGAACACTGCTGCCCAGTCACGACCATTACTCTGAGAAACATAAAGGAGACAACAGTCAATTTCTTGTTACAACATGATTCTACAGTTACAATGAAGCATCATTTACCTTTGGGGGAGGTCGGGCCAGCTTGAAGGCGTGCTCGATGTCGTTTAACCTGACATAATTGGGATCGGCCAGGTTGAATAGCTCCCCAATCCTGGCCTTGACTTCTATCTTGTCGAGCGCCTCTTTCGTGGTCCTCGTTGGATCTGCTCTCCCCTAGTACTCGAAGCCAGGATGTACCCTCTTCTGGCAGGGCTGGATCCTTCGGCTGATGAAGTTCCCGACCACGCTTGGACCATCCAGCTTTCCCCACGGGATCATCCCAAGCAGTTCTGCGATCTGCTCCAAGTTCTCGGGCTTCTCCGACCAGCTATTCTTCTTCTCTGGAATCAACCCCACGTCGCACAGGGTGATTGTGTTCGGCTCTTCGCGGATGTAGAACCACTTCTTGTACCATTCATCCAGCGAGGTGTTCTAGGGGTAGTGCAGGTACTGGGCCTTCATACCGTCACGTAGATTGAGGTAGACGCCTCCGGCTATCTTCGAGCCACCGCTCCCTTTCTTCCACAGACAGAACAGGTGGTGAAAGAGGTCGAAATGGGGCTGGAAGCCACCATAGGCCTCACAGAGATGGATGAAGGTGGAGACAAGAAGAATCGAGTTGGGATGCAGATTGCAAATCCCAATCTCGTAATACAAGCAGAGACCCTGAAGGAAAGGGTGCACTAGAACCCCAAAACCCCGCTTGAAGAAATCCTTGAAAACCACAATCTCACCTGGTTGTGGATCGGGGAAGCTTTCTCCTTCCGGCGCATGCCATCCCGCGAGTGCCTTATTGTGGAGCACTCCCATGGTGACGAGGTCTTCGATGGTCTGCTCATTGCTCCTTGACTTCCACCACTCCTTTGCCATGACTCCACCTTTCTTCTGGGCGTCTCTCTTCACCATTAGTCTGTCCTTACTAAGGGGGTGGATGCGGTGGTGAGGGGATTGGTGATGATTTTCGGAGGAATAGGGTTTGGCAAGAGGAAGAAGAAGGTTGCGGCGGTGAATGACAATGGGGATCGGTAAAAGTAACTTACCAGATCTATATTATAAATAACAAAGAGCTCTATCGTTTCGTTCGCCCAAGATTCTTGGGAGACGTGCGCACACGCCATAGACGGTTGTTCACACAACCTCAAGATCTACGCCAATAAACGTGCCCCTTCGTTACCAGTGTACGCGCCTCTTCGTTGATAGTGTAAGAGGGCCCACACTGACGCACCTCCATACAGGTGCCAAGCGACTGTTTGCTAGAAAAGAGCAAGAAGACAGAGTGACGTACTATGCATGTCTGCTTTTTTGACCAGACGTGTCAGACTGGACTTGACAGAGAAAGGAGATAAATACATACACCAAATAATATTACAAGTGGCGTTCATATTTTCGCTGCATGTCTTGTGCTCAAGGATAGATTGGACTACTACAATGCTCGGGGACTGCCCAGACCACTGCCGTGCTCGGGGACTGCCTAGACCACTGCCGTGCTCGTGGACTGCCCAGACCACTACCGTGCTCGGGGACTGCTCCGACCACTGTCGTGCTCGGGGACTGCTCCGACAACTTATGTGCTCGGGGGCTATCCCAACCACTGCTTGAAGAATGGTTGTCCTCGGCTACATGTGATTTGTACTCACATACAATTGAGAGACATTTATTTAGACCTTGCTTCAAGGCTCATACTTCGCCTTCCAGCAAGCTTGGGGACTACGTCGGTACGATGCACCTGCCGGTGCATCTCGTATCGCCTGCACAACGATTGGATTCTTAACTTCAGTTGAAATTCTTTTTTTAGACCCTGGCACCACGTGCCTGCGTCACCTACTACCAGGCTCGGGGACTAAGTGGGCATACTTCACCTTGCGGTGAATGTGTTTTAATCGACCCCTGTGCTTTGAATGATTGTAAGGATTATTAATGTGCTCTGGGACTATCCCGACCACTGCTCGGAGAATGGTTCTCCTCGGCTACATGTGATTTGTACTCACATACAGTTGAGAGACATTTATTTAGACCTTGCTACAAGGCTAATATATCGCCTTCCAGCAAGCTCGGGGACTACATCGGTACGATGCACCTGTCGGTGCATCTCGTTTTTGTTTGTACGACAATTGGGTTCTCAACTTAACTAGGAATTCTTTTTAGACCCTGGCACCATGTGCCTGCATCACCTACTACCAGGCTCGGGGATTAAGTGGGCACACTTCACCTTGTGGTGAATGTGTTTGTTTTTCGACCCCTACGCCTCTGACGTTCAAGGACGCTATGCTTCAAGACCACTTACATTTCTTTTCAGAAATACAAGTGGGCACACTTCTCAGGACAGAAATCTTTTTCTTTTTTCTTAAGAGCACCATACATTCTTCGAACAACTTACTTCTCCGGCGATGACGGTGGTCAGAGATGTCAAGGACTCAAGCCTTACTTGTCGGAGAAGGTTAAAATGGCGTATCACAGCATAATACATGGTGCTCGGGGACTAGCTGTGGGGGTATTAACCCTTATACCCTTACGGCTAAGCTTGGGCCGGCCCGGATCGGTGGGTCCGGTCCACCAAAAGACGACGTGCGGCCCAGCCAACCTGATCGGAGTCCCGCACAAGGAGTCAAGGCGGATTTGGCGATCAAGCAAGATCCTGGTCGGTTAGAATAGGAATCCTTATCCGGCCACATATGGCAATTGTAACTGGCTAGGATTAGTTTCCAGATCTATAACCCTACCCCCGGACTATATAAGGCGGGCAGGGGATCCCTCTAAAAAACATCTCTCATTGACATATAGCAATACAAATCAGACGCAGGACATAGGTATTACGCCTTCTTGGCGACCGAACCTGGATAAAACCTCATGTCTGTCTTGCGTCACCGTCTTGTTTGTGGCTTGCGCATCTATCTGCCGACAATCTACTACCTTGGGCATACCCCTAGGTAGACTGCTGACCATATTTCGTCGGCAGGAGTCACGGTCCTAAGAGCCGTAGCCGGATGTCGCTGATCCAGTCGACGTGAGTTCGGAGTCGTGGTCCCAAGAGCCATAGCTGGATGTTGCCGATCCAGTCGATGCGAGTTCAGAGTCACGGTCCCAAGAGCCATAGCCGGATATCGTCAATCTAGTCGACGCAAGTTTGGAGTCGCGGTCCCTTGGCATTTGAGCCCTAGAGCCTTGTCAGGCCTTCGTGGGGGTTGGTTTGAGTCGTTTTGCGCTATCTCATCCAGTTGCTCACAACCGGAGGGGCCGAGTTTCATCGCCTGTCTCGATCGCTCGGGCTCGAAGACTAGCTCGGTGAGCTTGCTAACGGGTGTGATCGAGCGAAATCCGGGTCCATCATTCGTGATGGGGTCGACATAGCCCTCTTGTGGCATTCCACTACTCCTTTACCTGTAGCCTGGCAGATGCCTAGGTCATTTCAGAGACCAACCCGGGTGGCCTAATGGCCTCCCCTCGATGGAGATTCTATGGGCTTAGTGAGAGGTTCAGGATCGAACAAGAAGGTTGAGATGACCTAGTTTGCTAAACCGGGCGAAGGCCGCACGGTGCTCATCTACGGTTTTCTCCCCTGGCTCTGTTTGGTTGCTCATGTCGAATGAGGTAAACCGCCGCTTCGTGGTGTAACACGGAGCGTTCTGGTGCATTTCGCTGCACGTGTGATGCTTAGTTCCCGAGCCCCCAGGCGGTTCATGCCCTAACCGTCCGGGGGGTTTAGGCGTATGAGATGAATGCGTGTATGGATGTATGAATGATTTGTAATGAAATAGAGGGGGTTTTGGTAATGCTTACCTTGACGACTGGAGTGATGGGGCTTGGAGAGCCTTAGTCAGAAAAGCCCGACTGGGACCTTGATGATCTGAGTGATGGGGTTCGGAGAGCTTCAGTCAGAAATGTTCGACCGGGACCCGTGCTCGTTGTTTGCGATGGAGTCGACGTGGCCTACATGGGGTGCCCCTTCGCTTCCTTACCTGTCAGTTGGTGTCTATCCTTACCTATCATTCGAGTTCCTTTAGGTCTGGCCTGGGGAAGTGGGGAGCCGCCCGTGTGCGGTGGCGCTTCGGTTCCTATGCCCGTCGTGTGGTAGTGGTTGATCATGCGGTAGTGGTGGGCCATGGCCAGGCCACGTCCCATCTGATCAGGAGCCATTCCATCGAGCAGGGCGCATCTTATCTGCATTAAATGAAAGAAAGAGAAAATCTCGCCCCGTCGTTCTGGCTTCCCCGATCGGTGTGTCCCTCCATAACCGCTGCTCCCTTTTCCTTAAGTAGGAGAGGGGAGAGGGTTTTTGTTCCGCTCTTTTGCCTTTTCTTCGTCTACAGCCACCTTCTCTCCTCCTCTTTGCCATGAGCGTTCTTGAGAGCCGTGGAGGTTTCTAGGAAAGAAGGGGAGAGAGCAAAGGAGAAGAGAGGAACTCACCGAAATGTCGGACTGGAGGTCGTCTACCATGAGGGCATCGGTGCTGGAGGCGTTTGTTGTGAAGGGGTTCCTGCTGTCGTAGGAGGTGGTGCACTGGAGGGTCCCTGGGAAGGAGGAGGAGTTCCCACAACCTCATCCTGATGAGGTGGTTTCTTTCCTTACCTTCCACAAGCGTGGATTAGGATACCCTGCGCACTGGTCCTGCGCGGGCTCCTCAACGAGTGGGGTCTAGAACTATAGCACCTCAATCCGACGAGGGTGCTGCACATCACTGGCTTCATCACCGTCTGCGAGGCTTTTCTTGGGATGGAGCCGCACGTGGACCTCTTTCAGCTCTTCTTCTCTGGGAGAGCTATGGCGGACTGGAGTTCGGCCGAGATCGCTCCGGTCGGAGGCTTCGCCCTGCAGAGGAAGCCGCGCGTGGGAGGTTCGTATCCTACGTACTCCCCATGTGACTCCAACCAGGGATGGCATGAGGAGTGGTTCTACATTAGGAATCCGGTGGGGGCACCGTTTTCGGCGTTTACCGGCGGGAGGCCGGTGAAGCAGAAGAGTTGGTCGTAGGGCTGCGCCCACACAGAGAAGCACAAGGTGGAGGCCATCGAGGAGGAGCTCCGGAAGCTCATAAGGGGTGGCCTCGATGGGGTGTGGGTGTTCCACACCCTTTACCACCGCCGGGTTACGCCGTTGGTGGAGAGGACGCACCCGATGTGGAAGTATGACGGCCGGTCGGACCCAGACCGCATGTCGCCGGAGGAGCTTCCGGATGATGAGATCTGGAGTTGCGTCGGCCGAGTGCTGCAGCTGAGGCACAAAGAGACGGTGGTGGGAAAACCCATACCGTTTAATGCCTCGATCGTGCCCTCGCTGGTATGCTCCCTTACTTTGCTCGTGCTTTTTCCTCTGCCCCTCTTCTTTTTTTGATTTCGGTTCATTCATTCCATAGGGGCTTGGGAGGTACAAGTCCCGACCGCACCTTCCCAATGGGCCAGCGGGCTAGGCTCGACAGGCCATGCAGAAGGAGGTGGCAGACACCCAAAAGAAGAAGAAAACCAAGGAGGTTTATCAGAAAGAAGAGAAGAAGAAGGAGGTCACCCGGCGCGTGAGAGCTGGGGAACGTGTGAGCGACGTCGAGTCGGAACTCGCGTCAGATGATCCTACGAATCTAGATGACATGGTCTTCTCCGATGAGGAGGAGGGTCAAGAGGTCGTTGCGACCTCGAAGGTACGTCGCGACCCTGCGGCGATGTCCGCTGGTGAGGAGCAGGAGGCCATGTGACGTGTGAAGGTTCCTTTGTTGAGGAAGCATGCTGCGAGTGCGGATGTCGTCGGCGAACGGGCGGCGAAGCGAACGCGGTCACCGTGCCCCTCGGCGGCGTTGCCAGCTCCGCCGTCGCCTGTGGCGGACGCGGCTGGACGAGCCGGGTGGTCCGAGGAGCGGACCGACATCCGTGCGGCGATGGAGCCGGTGGCAATGCTGGACTTGCAGCCGGAGGAGGCCCCGCCTACCGTGGGTGCGACCGAGCAGTTCGTGCGGTCTGAGGGGCAAACTAGCACCTGGTCGACGTGTGACTCGCAGTCAAGGGACGCCCCGCCCACTGCTCCGATCGGGGAGCCCTAAGCCAGAGGTCGTGGCGACTCACAGGATGGGTAGGAGCGGTTTGGGACGACTCCAACCCCATCTGAAGTGAGGGGGTGCGGGTCACTGTCCGAGAGCAGACCTCGTCCTGTGGGCCCATCGTCATTGGAGCCTGTCTTCAGGGTAGTGCTGCTCGCCACCTGGTATGTTTCCTTTTGTTGCCTCTTCGACTCTTGGTGGTTGAGTCTTTTTGGAGTGTGGCTTACCCATGATTTTTGTTAGCGGTCGGGGGATGCCGGGGTTGAGCATCACCCCGGCCTCTGTGCAGGAGGTTTGGAGGCCCACTCTGCAGCGTGCTACGGATGAGCGAAGGGGGCAGCAGGGGCAAGGCAAAGCCTTCCCTCCTAGGGGTGGTGCCCCCCAGGGCAGCTGCTGATAATGTGACAGCGGTGGTGACATTGTTGGCGGCGATCCCGATGCCAGTGGTGGAGGTGGCATCGGAGGTAACCCTTGCAGCCCCTCCTCCGCCGGTTGTGGTGGAGGAGACGAGGGGGGGCGAGCTCCCCATCTCGCCGGGTGGAGGGCTGCACGACCCAACCTTGCCATTGGGGCTAAAGTCGACGAGAGGGAAGCATGGCTGGGATGGAGTTGGGATGCTAGGTGGCGTCCCATGCGAACGTGGTGGTGGAGATCCCATCTGATGATGAGGCAGACATTGTGGCGGACCTGCCATTGTCACCGCAGGAGCTGGCGGTGGTCCGGTTGGAGGCTGGGCCCTCCGGCGATTCATCGGAGGGTGACCTAGAGTGGCCCTTCCCCGAGGACCCATCGAAGGCGAGGTTTGTCCTCTAGGATTCCCAGGAGCACTAGCTCTGGGAAATTTTTGGGGGGGCAAGGGCATGTCGCGGTGTCCGAGCTCACCAAGTTGTCCGCGAAGCTGGAGAGTGCTCGAAAGCAGGCTCAGTTTGCCTGGCAACTGGTTGAGGTCGACCTGCAGCTCACTATGGAGGTGAGTTTCTAGTACTTCTCCTTGCCCTTTGAATCTTTCGTCGGTTTTTTTATAATGCTTGTTTCCCACAGGAAATAAGAAAGGTGTCGTCCCACAAGTCCTACTTCCTCCGAGCGGAACATGCCTGGATGGCCGAGCTTGAGCGTCGGGTGGAGTCCGCTTGCCACGAGTCCCAGGTCCGGGCGGCTGAGGCGGCCGCGGCGCGAGCGGAGGAGCAGCGTGCGGTAGAGCGGGCGACTACTGCTGAGCGAGGGCTCGAGGCGGCAAAGGTCCGCTAGACGGAGATGGAGGCGGGGCTGCGGACGTCCATGGCGAACATCGAGGCGGCGCTCCAAGAGGCCTTGGCAGCCCTTGAGCCAGAGTGAGCTACCCTAGAGTCGGCATAGAAGGCCCTAGAGGTGGAGCAGATGGCCCGGTCAGAAGCGGATTGGGAGGTGCTCACGCTCTAGGACCAGGTGATGGGGATGGATGACGTGAGTGCCTGGCTGCGCGAGCAGGTGGCTCGGCAGGTAGAGGATCTCTCCACCCTTGAGACCTCTCGCATCGGTGCATACCTTTTTGTTTTCTCATGGTGTTGATTTCTTTTCCCCCCAGCCTATTTCTGAGCTTGTCGCCCTTCTTGCAGAGCTAGGTGAAAAGGTGAAGGCGCTGGAGCGAGACCTGGAGACGACCAAGGCGAACTTCAACCGGAATGTCGAGGAGCTGGCCAAGTCCCATGAAGAGCGACGCGCTCTCAAAGGGGAGCTTGGCCAGATCCACAACGCTGCCCAGCTCGTCGTCTCAAAAGTCTTCGGGTCAGCACCAAGTACCAGCGCGCTCGCGGTTCAGCTGGCGGAGGTCCCGGACGCGGTTAAGGACCTTGTCAGGAGCGGGCTATTTTATGGAGCGTCGGGAGTGCTGACCTCGGTGGCAACGTACCACCCGAATCTGGACTTCAACACTATCTGCGGTGGGTATGCTGAAGGCCTGAGCATGGAGGACATCCAGTCAATCGGGGTGAGCCTGCTGTCGCATGCACGATCGGTGTCAGAGCAAGTCTCCGCCGAGTGGGTGATGGATGTTCGCCGTCAAGACATGCCCCGAAGCATGCATGGAGAGGATGCCTCCGAGCCTGCAGATAGCACGGAGCCTGGTTCAGGGGGGAACATCGCCTTGGCCCCGATCGAGCTGAACGTCGTGCTATCGGGGAGCGAGCAACCTGCGCCTTCGTCGGTCGCGCCGTCAGCAGATGCCGCCGGGTCGGTTTAATACCTTTTTAAATATAAGTAGTTAGTAAATGTAAGAAGTTTAAGTTCATGGGGGGGACCCCTATGTAAAACGTTCATGTGTGTTTTAATGACTGCAATCAGTTTTTGTTTTTGTGATGGAGTTGCTCCGTTTGGGGAAGCTTATTCCCTTTCGTTCCTTAGTTCTCCCTTAGCATAATTTTGTTTTAAATTTCTTTCTCTCTCGTACCTGCCCGTTTGTTCCGTGGGCTGCAACTTTGCGAGCCCGGGGCGTGGCCCGCGAGGCTCGACCGGTCGTAGCCGTAGGAAAAGGCGGGGTGCGATCAGTCGGAATGTTCTAAAGCAAAGTTATGTAAGGTAAATCAAAGGAACAAACTGCCCTTACGTTCGGGTGGGAAGGAGTTTCTCCATACAAAAGTAAAAGAGTACTTAAGGTAAGAACAAAAATAGAGGGGTAGTAGAGCCCCCTAGTGGAGCCCCCGAGCGCCCCGAGCCGAAAAGTGTTCGAGTCAGGGTGCTCTTATAGGAGCGTTTGCTAAGTACAGGTAAGACTGAAACTTAGGAAAAGAAGAAAATGACATAGCTATTCCAAGGTCCTCGGAGAGAGTGTCGTTGTCGTCGTCCTTCAGCCAATAGGCTTCCGGTCGGATCACTTCGGTCGTCTAGATCCTTGCCCGCTGCGCCCCTACCTCTGGTTGCTGCTTCCTCGCCTTCTTCTTCCCTTGGGCCTGCCAGCCTACCTTAGGAGGCACTAGAGGAGCTGGCAGTCCTTGTAGAGATGCTTGATGGGGTAGTCGTGGTTGGTGCATGGGCTCTCCATGAGATCGTGGAAGTGGCCCGGAGGGTCTTGCTGGGGCTGCATGCCCACGTGATCGGCCTCGGCGACTGACGTGAAGTTAGCTGGTTGGCGGCGATCCTTTCTGTTCTTTTTCCCCCTCTGTGTGGAGGGCCCTCGTCTTGATCCTGGCGCTTGGCCTTACCTTTGTCGCGGCCTCCGTTGAAGCGCGGTAGGAACGGCGCTTGCTGGAGCGGTTGGACAAGGGTCCGTGGTCTTAGGCGGTCAGGGCTGGGACTTCGGTCGACGCTGCGCACGTCTCGGTTCAGCCCAATCCGCGTGTAGATAGGCGGTTGGCACAGGGCGGTGGTCAAGTCAAGACGAGGTGTGGTTGCGGCTTCTTGTGCCACAATCGGTGGTTGTGGCGGTGATAGGGTGTAGTGCCCCATCTGCTGCGTCCCTGTTCCTCGGACGGGGAGCGAGGTTGCGAGTCGACATCGTGATACGGAGCACTCCGCTTGTTGAACGGTGGCGGTTTCCAGCAGTGCCCGGAGGTTCTAGTGGATCACCCGTTCGCGAGGGTCGTTCGGCTCGGACAGGCCGCGTAGGAGCATTGCCGTGGCGGCAATGTTCTGACTGGCCCGAGCAAACTGTGGGGGATTGGTCCCCCGAACTAGGGCGTTGCGCTGGGGCTGACAGGTGCGACCCCGAGCGCCGTTCATCGGTCTATGCGCATGGGGCGCAGTGTGGTGCGCCGAGTGCGCTGGTACAGTTGGTGGCTGATGCGGCCATTGTCGTCGTAGATCCTGCCCGTGCTCACTTCTGAGCTCGGGGGTCTCCGCGTGAGGGCCCAGTGGGGCGTGGGTCCGGAAGGACTCCGTTACCCCTAGCGGCTATTTCGGGGCGTCCGCCGCAGCGTACTCCCAGGACTGACGGTGGCTAGGCGCCACGTCGTCGATGCTGGAGCCATCACTCCCGACGTCGTCATCCATGATGTCGAGGAAACCGGTGGGAGCATAGCTCGCCATCCCCACGAACTCAAACGTGAGAGGGTGCGGTGCCAGCACCTTTTAGAGTCCCCAGGCGTATGCGTCCATGAAAGACGCGAGGCCATAGGGGAACCGGCCGTATGACGGCTGTGACGGGGACAACGGTAACCCACTAGGTATTTGGTGGAAGATAGAGCGTAGTAAGTAAACAACAGCATGTATATTACTCACAATGGGGTTTGAGTAGAGAGTTTGCTCGGAATGAAGCGCAGATGCCTCGTCGTCGAAGTCGCGCGTCCCGGAGTCGATGGAGGACGTCCCTCCGATGGGTGCCGGGTCGTGAGTCTCCTCGCAGAGGTGGAGTACGCCGAGCCGGTCGGCGATGAAGTCCAAGCTCTCAAAGCGGAAGGCCTGGGATGGCTCAAAGACGGGTGGAACCCGCATCTCGGCGGGCGAGAGTGCGGGGAACTCCAGCGAGCCAAAACGAATCGTATCGCCCGAGCCCGCCACGACGGGGGTGGTAGAAAAATGGGCCATCCGATGACCAAAAGAGTGTTGAACGTACAACATCTTCCCCACGGATGGTGCCAACTGTCGGTGCAGAAAATGACCAACTAGTGAATATTTGTAGTTTTGTTGTACGTTGTGATCGGAGGTGGGCTAGCACTCAATGACACAGGATTTATACTGGTTCAGGCAACGTGCCCTACGTCCAGTTTGGGTCGGTCGGTGACTTTATTCCTAAGCCCAGGTGCTCGAAGTCTGTAGTGGGGTTACAGACGAGAAGGAGAAAGGAGGGGTGTTCAAGAGGTCCGGTCGGCTCCGATCGGAAGGGTTGCGGTCGGAACTTGGAGGTCCTGCGATTGTGAGCTATCGATCTAGTGAGTCTGAATTTGAAGAAGTCCGTCCCCTTCGTAGGAGGGAGCGCATCCCCTTTTATAGATGAAGGGGATGGCTTTACAGGTGAGAGGGAGAGAGTACGGATGTTTCTAAGCCTTGTTGCCCACGCTGATGAAGACTGGATAATGGTAGGCGCCCTCAACACTGTTGATGTCGCTGTAGAATGTCCGATGCGCACGGGAGGTCGAGCTATCTTCTTCAGGAAGGATGGACGTCGGTACCTGCAAATACTTCTTGATGCCTAGTGGCATGTGAGGAGCCGCGCTATGTTCACCCGGTATGGCAAATCCTGGAGCCCATACTGCGATCGATGTTCAGAGACACGCGGGGAGGCTTTCCGTATGGGAGTTTTTAGCGGCCCCTATAATACTTTGTGTCAGGGTGACTGCAGAGCACTGTTTCGTGCAGGGTATGGTCCCTGGTACAGTGGTTTTGACTTGTGAGCCGTGCCTTGCCTTTCTCCGCACGTCTTCTGGTTCCTTCCGAATAGGGTGTCCCTGATCAGACGGCTCCAGTCGGTTCTCAGTGCGCCGGTCGGAGAAGAGCGGCGAGCAGGGTTCCCACGAGCCCCGGTCGCGGGGTCGGAGTCGGAAGCAGCGTTTTGGGCCAGGCCTTCCGATTGGAGAGACTGCTTGGAGACGGCTGGTGCCTAAAGCGAGTGTTCCGGTCGGAGAGGTGGGCCGAAGAAGTTGACGAACGGGCACTTGTTCTTTTGGGTAGACCTTCCGGTCGGCGACCGGACCGCCCTTCCGGCCCGTTGTGTTTTTAGACTCTTGGGCCGGCCCATGAACTGTATGTTGTTTTCCTAGGCCGAGCCCGAGCGTGGAAGCCGGTCCTCGAGGGACCCCTGGTTTATGAACCCGATACTTACATTTGTGACAGAAGAGCAGAAGTTAATTTCCTTGCTCCGAATAGAGCATTGATAATGCCTCATGCTAAAACACATGTCTAAGGCCTGACCTAGGTCGTTTGTCGCTCTCACAAGGTCTTTCCTATCACACAATGCTTGAAGACTGTCTTGCCCCACAGATCAAGTTTTTTTATTAAAAAAATGAATACTCTCTTTATCCATGGGAGTTATGAAACATAATTTATCGATATATTTTGCGCCGTTGTACCATACCATGCTTGCACATGTTCCTGCTGCTGTGTGCTGGTTGCATAATTAAACTAAGATTTTTTTTCCCTCCTGTTGTGCTTAATATAAGTTGGTATATGTGCTTCCTTAGCTTATATGTAGCTGCATTCAAAATTTGAGACAAACAATAATTTAATGAACTGACATGTATGATGCAGCGATCAAATACCATAATCTATATATATGTAGAGATCTCATATATGTACCTTTTTCTCTTGTCAAAATATATACCCATAAATGATTGCCAAAGGCCTTCAATCACTCACCCTCGGGATGCCCAAACTAGTGGCAATAAATTAAAAATGACAAGGGGATCTATTTGCTCTATATGATGATCGATGGTAGTTTACTTGTTCTCAGTATGCCATTTTCAACAACTCACAAACATGGAGCAGCGCAGCCACAAGCTAGGCAGTCAGTACTTAGCAAGACCTACTAAGACTGTTTCAGAGTTAGTCTTACGCAAGGACAGACGATTTGAGGTCATGCCAAAGGAGAACAATAAGATTTTGGAGGCTAGAAGTAGTAGGCACTGTTTTAATAATACTAGGCAAACTACGTATAAACTACATGTATGCTTTTTATGTCAGATCTCTGTACAAAAACAAAAGGATGATGCATGTCTTGTGACCCGAAGCATACGTTTGTTTGTTTATGTGTTATAAGATTAAGAAACTTTGCGGCACAAGATTCCACTACACAGCATATTTCGTCAGATTAAATAATTAATCCACCTTAATTCATAGCCCCTACATTTGGTAATCTTAACTAGACAAAATATTTACTAATAAGATTATTAGTACTCATCTTAAAGATACATATGCATGATGCTTCACTATAGTTTACTGAGTAGAGTGATTTGCAAATTTTAAGGAAAATTATATCTATATATATATATCCCTGCTGCCGTAAATTAAAACCGCTTCTGTGCTATTGAATAATACTGCATCTTAATATCACTCAGACTTACACTTACACCTGCTACGGTGTACGGTGTTGTGTGCGAATATAATCTTCAGAAGGCATGCATAAACATGAAAAAGTTTAGAGGAGATAGAAAAAACTAATCCGTGCATGCGTTACCTCGCGATCTTGTGGTCCATGACAAATACGGCACGGCACTCTTGCAAAGTACAACAAAGGCAAACCCAAGCAAATAATAAAGATACTGTCATACTCATGCCTCCACTTCCAGCTATAATCTAAAGAAGCAAATTAAAGGAACAAAACAAAAGCTAACTGCGACCAACTAAACTAATAAGAGCTGTTTTAACAAAGCATTGCCCACTAACATGACTAAAATAGTTGGCACATCTCCCGGAGATGGATAACCTAAGCTTTGTCAAACACTGATGGGGTGGTGTGCTGCATGACATATCTAACCTCGCCCAACCAAAGTGGTATATAGTCGTATATACACACACACACACTAAATTATTAGACAGAAGAATACTACACCTAATACAAACTGAACTCGACGTTGCAGCAACTAACACACAGGTTGCATTGTGTGCTCAATCTTGCACTAGTCCACCAGATGAGAACCATACCTAGAGTGCATTAGGTCTCTATTGTGAGATGTTTTATACATGGGCATGGTAAGCTCTATATATACATTAGGGTGTGATTGGTGAGTTGTATGTGCCCTATCCAGGCTCATGGGAGATGCAAGTTAGTATTGATTAATTTCCTATAAAGGGTGTGTTTGGTTTCCCGGTTCCACCAGTCTATACTCACCTCATCCGTATACGCAGAAAAAAGCTTTGTTTTGTTGCATGAATCCACTTTTTTTAGATAAAGGATAAAATATCCGGCTTCATCTATCCAAGGATAGAATCAGACCAATTATTACAGACTTCAAACCTGGGCACAAAGTTCGGCTGAAGTAAAACTTACAACCACACACATGACTAACGGAACAGGTAAAAAGTTTTTGATTAAACAAAACCAACATGCCTTTGTGAAAGCCAACCATTGGATCCAAAGAAATCTAAAGCCGACGTCTCTAGGTGTTGTGCTACAGAGATCATTTGATCTTTAAGATCTTCATGCCGCTGTAAGTTTGCCCAATGACGAAGCCAGTGCGTTCCTCGGAATAGTACCTGCAAAAAGAGATTTTGGTTTGCATTTGTCAAAAACCACCTCATTCCTTGTTATCCAGATTGCCCAAAGAAGTGCGGAAGTTGCTGTTAATAACAATGTATTGTACTTTTTGTTTCCCAATTTAGACCAATGATAGACCAAATCATCTATATTTGTGGGAGGTGATATCCCAAAAACACACAGTCTTTTGGTCCGACTCCGAGATGCAAAAGGAGCCTCTTAGCCTTGCTCTGCAAATATGTAGATTTTGGGTGTTCCTCTTGAGCCAGGCTCGCTGTATGCATGCCGTGGTTACTAACTATATCGATGTTATTAGCACATGATTAATACACATCAAATAATATTAGTGTATTTTAAATAAAGAATTATAAGATATAATAAAACAAAATAAGGACTCTAAGAGTATAATTATATAAAATAAAATTATGGTGTTAACCTTGTATTATTTTTAGAATTAAGTCTATTTTTGGCCCTGAACTCTTATCTTTGTCAAATTTTAACCTGCACCTACAAAACCGTCTAACTTTGGCACCTCAACTATCAAAACCATTAATTTCGACCCTAGAGCCATCTGAAACCCACTCAGAATAGCCTCGGGTCAAAATTGAATTGTTTTGATAGTTGAGGTGCCAAAGTTAGACAAAGGCAAGAGTTGAGGGGCTAGAAATAGAATTAATCAAGTATTGAGTTTTTTTATATATTTGTATGTACTTATTGATAAATATTTACATGTATTAAAATATTTATCTACACATTATTGGATTTTTATCATAAAAAGGAAAAAAAATAAAATTATCATAAATAAAACTTTGGTATCAAAATTTTTCTAAAAAATAATATATCTCATTGATATCGCTTTGATTTGGGTTATTTCTCCATCACAGTCCGTTCAAATAATTTAAAATTTTTGAATTTCAAAATATGTGAACTTCAAAAAAATCGGGAACATAAATGGTTTCAAATGAAACAATCATCAACTACAAAGTTGTATATCTCATCGAGATCTATCAAGTTTGGTTTTGGTCATTTCTCTATCTGAGTTCGTTATATAAAAAAAATTTAAAAAATGAATTTCAAAATATGAGAACTTCAAACATAATTTTGGGACGGTAAATGATTTCAAATGAAATAGTCGTCAACTACAAAATTGTATATCTCATTGAGATCTATCAAGTTTGGTTGGCATTTCTCTATCCGAGTTTGTTCTAAACAATTTCAAACTAGGAGAACTTCAAACATATAAACTATATTTTAAGTAAGTTTGGAATCGTATTTAGAAAAAAAATCCAATAAAGTGTAGGTAAATATTTTAATACACATAAATATTTATCAATAAGTAAATTTAAATACATAAAAATTAGGCAAAATAGCCATTTTCATCCCTAAACTATCGTCTGAGGCTCAATTTGGTCCCTAAACTTTAAAAGTGTCCACTTTTGTCCTCAAACAATGGATTTGTAGGTCAATCTCGTCCATCCACCTTCATGGCTTGCCACGTGGCCAACCATACATGCGAAATGACGTCCCTGCCCCTCGCTCCCTCCTTTACCTATCGACTAGAGGCTCACGGTGTTTCCCTCTCCTCAGTTTCCCCCTCTGAATGTGCTTCAAGCAATGTTTCAAGCTACAACAAATCGACAACTTTTGATCAAAAATCAAATGAATCCCTATTGCAATCAAAATTTAGTATAGTCCACTCATTAACCCTAGCTCCAATAGCTTTGTACTCAACTCCACAACGCGGGCAGCTTCATGAGCGCTAAAACTCGACGCCCTGGGATCCGGCGGTACTCCTCTTCTTGGCGTCGACCTTCTGCCTTTCCCTCTCCCCTCACTAGATCCATGCGCCATGGAGACACCAGACATAGGCACAACGGCGGCGGCGGCCTCTGAAAAGGAGCAACCGAACCAGAGGGAAAGACGAGATGGGGGAGACAGGGGAGAGGAACCAGAGGAAGCAGATGGGGGAGAGGAAACTGGGGAAACCCGCCGGCCAATCTCACGGCTCTTCCTCCCCGACGGAGATGATAAAAAGACAAGGAGAGGAAACATGGACAAGAGGGGGGAAACGGGGGAGATGGAAACATAGTGAGCTGGAGGGTAAAAAAGGAGGGAGCGAGGGGGCAGGAACGTCATTTTGCATTTACCGCTGGCCATGTGGCGAGCCATGAAGGGGGATGGACGAGATTGACCTGCAAATCTATTGTTCAAGGGCTAAAGTGGACACTTTGAAAGTTCAGGGACCAAACTGAGCCTCGGACGATAGTTCAGGGACAAAAATGACCATTTTGCCTAAAAATTATAAATATCTAAAAAACTAAAGTACTTGATTAAGTCTATTTTTGACCCTCCACTCTTGCCTTTGTCTAACTTTGGCACCTCAA
Organism: Miscanthus floridulus; assembly: GCF_019320115.1. Classification (NCBI taxonomy): domain Eukaryota; kingdom Viridiplantae; phylum Streptophyta; class Magnoliopsida; order Poales; family Poaceae; genus Miscanthus; species Miscanthus floridulus. The sequence continues at coordinate 226,132,800 of NC_089587.1, read as the reverse complement.
TAGTTGATTTAAAGTTAGACGGTTTTGAAAAAGTCCATTTTTAGCTCTCCCGTGATAGTTTTATCTCGTACAACATATCTTCATACAGACAAAGCATCTCTCTTGCTAACGAGACAAACAACCAATCGAGCTCTAAGTGACATAACTAGATGTATAACCTAAAGTATCATTCGACATGTTTGGCCCATATTTGTCCTATATAATAACCATAATTAATCAAACATATATAGGAGAGTTTGGTGAAAAACAAGGAAAAACATAACAGTGCCCGTGAGGACAAGATATGTTTAGAAACCGAAATCGACCTGTCAGAGCTGGTGCATTTAGCGAGATTAGTATAGAAATACGAGGCATAGGTATGTATAGGCATACATGCATGTGATTAGGACCGGCTGGTGCAATTATCTAAGCTAGTTACAGGTGTTTGGTGCTTGTTCCCTTGCCCGCAAGAATGGAGAGCATCTTGCTGCATCAATAATTGCATCCTCGATCATTGCGTTGGTTGCGATTCCTGCGTTTAATCACACGCTGACCTTAAGTCTTGTAACCATATAATACTCCTTATCAAGTGTTATTATAGCAGTTGTTCATGGTGCAACCACATTATCATTCCTTCCATCTGAATTTGTTGGCATGATGTGCCACGCGACACGTGTCGACCACACAGTGTGCTCAAACAAAGCTTCTACAATTAAACAAGTCCAGCCACAAGATAACCAACTATAGATACATCACGGTAGAGATTCCACATGCTACTACTACTCTAATGGACCTATATGGAGATCCAACCCCAAAATGAATCATGAATGGTACTGTATTAGCCTTCAACAAAATACCTATATGCAAGACCCATTTTGGGTTACAGCAGAGACACAACCTAAATATAAGTATCCTCTCTCCTAGAGACTTATTTGCAGAAAAAGTTCTCTTTTAGATCCTGTTGTTGAAGAAGACTAAAAATATGTATCAAACCCCTTTAGCTATAACACTACCCAAATATAAATATAGAATGTGTCTTGTATTTTGGGTGATATTGTTGGAGATAATCTAATACCATTCGTCCATACACATAACATGCTGAAGGAACGGACAACAAACTTTAATCCATTTTCTGTAGCTCCAGCAACAGAGCAGAGGATCGACCCAACACGCTGTAGTCGTGTTATACAGTGCAGAGTTCACGAAACCCACATCAACATACTTTGCACTCAGAACAGTGAGTTTTCAAGGTATATACGGCACAGTATGCAGATCAGCACATCCATTTCCAGCGTGTTCTTGAGCACGCCAGCCCACAGAGCTTTCACTGAGGACGCTTCTACCTGGTCAAGTAGTAAACCAGCAGAAAAAGGGCGACAAATGATGCGACGAGGGTTCCCATCCTCCGACTTGATTTGGTCTCAAACACCTGTATCATGTTCATTCACACATGAATCATCTCGGAAGGGCACAAGGGACAGATGAACTACGTGCTAGTAATTGTTTCTCTTGTCGCTTACCATCTTGAATTTGTCCACGGTTCCAGAGAGAAAACCCCTTGATGCATCCATATCATTCCCCTGAATCAGGCATGATGGTAAGGGAGTAGGATAGTAGATACAGATCTTACAACAACAAAAAAAGGGCAAATACCATTCGGTCTAGCATTCTATTATGAGTCTCCACCTCTTCATGGATATCACCTGACAACTACAGGAAAGTAAAAGAGCTTTCAGTACCTAATAACAAATATATAGTTGTCTAGAAACTTATCCAGATTGATAAATGGGGAAAGAATCCTAAAGTTAGAACAATTCCAGCAAACTTAAACTAGTCAATGGATGGGATGTTTGAATGTTTATTTATTTTCTAGCATACCATTAATAAAATGAGCAAAGCACCCTAAACCTTAATAGAGATTGCTGCTCATCATATTTGTTAATTTGGACTTTGGAGAATGTCTACACTGACGTCAGACAGAAAGAATCAGATTGACGAAGAGACATAGTTATACCAGAATCATGACATGACCCATGTCCAGATATTCTCCAGGACTTCCTATTTGCTGGTTACTCCCAGTGCTTTTCAAGCGTACCAAATTACATAAGAATCCTTCTATATCTCATCTAGTCGTTAGCTTTTAAAGAAAGCCATACCTTATTAATGTAGACATTCTAGTTGTTAGCTACCAAATGCATACCACACTAAAAAAAAAAGTTAGGCCAACGAAATATTCAGATAGCATTAATGCAGCCACAAATTCATAATTGCAAGCCCATCAGATAATCATATTCCTTTTTGGTAAAATTTAACCAGAAAACTGTGCTGAACTACTTTCAAATATTTAAAACCAAACTGATCCAGGAAAGCACACGGTTGACAAGAATCCCCTATCTACACTACTACTGCTACTATGCACTACAGCTGCGGCAGGGAGGAACTATTTTTAAAGGAACACAGTATTGTTTTAATAAACTTATTTTATTATCTTATCTATGCAACACAGCTTGAGCTAGTAAATATACTACTACTAATAATAATGATAATACCTACAATTATTTACATAATAGAATCAATGGAATTAGAACATTAAGAAGTTTAAATGGCACAATACCCGCTTGAGAATGCTGACACGATCCTGCAGTCCATCAATAGCTCGATCATTTTCTTGCTCATCTATCTCATGGGAAGAATAGGATGTTGCTCTGATTCCACCCTCCTCAATGCCATCGAAGAGAGAAGTTCTGTTGCTACGGTAGCTGCACAAAGTGCATAAAATAACCAATATAAGAGTTGGGCATATAATCAATAGACAAAGGGTGCATACAGAATAATTGCAAAGTGAAAGGGGTCCAGAATATCCACATCAGCACATGAAAATTAAACTTAAGTACTCTAATGAATTTTTCACAAAGGAACAGTTAACATAGGATGTTCAGATAAAAATGGGATTCCACATTATCAGAAGTATTAAGGGATTCACAAATATATAACCAGGGACTAACATTTCTATGTGTCCAAGTTCACAAATTCAAAGATAAGTACATGATGACCTAGGCGATTGTATATTTGTATCACAGTGATGAATAACAACAAACAACCTTATTCATTTGATAAAGTAGCTGAACAAATATGTTGAAACAATCCAAACTATAAATTGCATTTAAACTGAGAAAAACATATGTGTTTCCCTAAAGGGTGGATACTTCTGAAGTCTGATTTCTATCTCTAATTTTAAAAAAAGGTCGACTCAGCTCAACAATAATCCATATTTGTTATAACAATATAGTTATAAAACATATATTGCCCACGAATCAGAAACGGGGAACTTGCATACTCTGTGATGGACCGACAAACACAGTTCTCTGGACCCATATCACGAAATAAGTCAAAACATTGTCTGCTAAAATGCTTTGGTACAACAGAAAACTACTATAAGGTGACAAAAAAAGGATGTGCGATAATAACTAGGCAAGACATAGGTAGTACATATCAGCCCCAATTAGCAATACAATTGACATCCATAGTTGCCATAGAGAGAGTCTGTCCATTTCGTCTGGGTGAAATTCATGTACTGCTATTATGCCGAACGAGGATCACCATGTCTTATATTTTTCTAATTATAGCTATATTGCTCCAGCAGATCCTTTTCACCCCCTTCCATAATTGGATTATTTGTAAAGATGCGGTGTTATGCACAACTACAGACTACAGAGCTTGGGACAGAGATAGAGAGGGACAGAGAGAAGATCTAGCAGAAAGTTTTTTTTTTGACGGCACTAGCAGAAAGAATTTTGACCATGAGGCTGATAGTGAGCAAAGTATCAATGTGTTGAAGCAGAGAAATATCAGCACGCATAAACATAGATATCAGTAGCTTTAGAATGGTAGCTCTTAGAGTCCCAAGTTACGAATTCATTGGTCTGTTGGGACAGAGAAGCAAAATAAGCCCAGTCAATAATCATGTGAAACCAACTTCTATGTCTGATAAACCTATATTCATGATCCTCAACCAACTTAGAGCTCGGGAAATGAAACTGTCCTATACAACAAACGATTTGTCTTTTGCAGGGAATTCCTCAACCATAACTACAGGACAACAACAACTGAATTATCTACAAGGAACAAGTAAAAGCACCACTAATCACTCATCTTAACCCCTAACAAATGCAGCGTACCGATCGCACCAATCGCATGTATATCCATCCAGTGAGGCAGCCACATTGGGTCCTACTAACAAATCGCACGCGCTCATCAACCCTAAATCCGAACACCATGTCAGGAAATCCCAAGCTCAAAGCAACAAAAAGGCGCAGAATCTTACCCTCTCGGGTTCATGGCGCTCGTCTCAATCCGAATCGTGCTGCCTCCTACCTGCAGGAACCAAACCCCAAACCCATCAGAGAAACAAATCGCCGAAGAGGGCGCCAAGAGCACGAAAAAGCAGAGGGAAAATTCCGGAGAGGGATGGGCGAGTGCGGGGATCTGCGGGGGAATCTAGCGAGCTCACCTCTCGATCGATTCGCGTCGGATCAGCGCGGATTTGGGATTCGCAGCGCTGCGAGAAGCCGCAAAGGGGGCGAGAAGGAATGCTGGTGCTACGCGCTTCGCCGACGTGAGATTACACAAGTAGCGTGTAACTGCCACGTGGGCCAGGATTTGGGTCAAAGGCGTTGGGACCCACCGGCAGCGAGAGGAGCCTGTAAGGATAGGTCGCTGTCGTCCGTCCGTTCGGAGAGGTGACGTGGCGCGTTTCGATCGGACGGTCCGCGTCGCCTCGACGTGAGCTCGTCCTCATCTTCTCCTTTTCTTTCCGACACGGGATTTCCTCCGCCGCCGCCGCCGCCAGTGACCACTGACCACCTTTGCCGAAGCGTGAGAACCGTACGGAATCGCCGGCGTGAGATGGCGGCCACCTCCGCGTTCGAATCGTCCCCGGAGATGGAGCGGTTCCTCTGCGAGCGGCTGCTGGACGCGGAGCAGCCCATCGCGGAGCGCTTCCGGGCGCTCTTCTCCCTCCGCAACCTCCGCGGGGATGCCCCGCGCCGCGCCCTCCTCCAAGGTCTCACTCTCACTACGCTTCACTTACTCGGCTTCGCTACTCTTCAAAGCTTGGTTGAAGGCTTTAGCAGCTCCTTATATCTGAAAAAAAGAAGGCTTTAGCAGCTTGTGGATTGGTTTTAGCAACCGGTGCAACAGATTTCTGGTCCCTGTTGCTTTCCCGAACTAATCGACAAGATGCAGTGGTCCTAGGTACTTCGCTGGTTTAGTTCCAAACTCTAGTGTCCTTACAGTCCATACTAGTGCTGAGGTGACGAACTGGTGATGCTAGAAAATTTAACTTTGAGTTACATTTTGGCCAGCACCAAAGGAAGTTAGCACTGAGTCACTGACCACCTAGCCCTTTTGTAGGACTCGCTGAACATATGACCTTTGTTATTTAGAGTGTTTGTTTTTCTCGAACTATTTAGAGTGTTTGTTTATCTCAAATTTTTGTATTGTTTCATTGGTTCGGGTTATTTAATATTTAATGCTATGCTGTACATGTTATTTTCCTGAAAGTTTTGTTGCCTGCCACCTTTTTTGTTCCTTTACTGATATGTATAATTGTGAGATTATGCTATTAATTTAGTCTGCTGTCAACAAAGCTGCTAGCTCTTAAATTTCTATTAATGTTTTTTTAGTAGTCCATAACTGAAAAAGAAGTGTACTAGACTAGTTATGCAAGAAGTGAAAAGCACATCAAGGGCCTGAATTGCAACCACCTACTGTTGCACTACTAGCTGTGCATCGTCAGATTCCTTCAACTTAGTGTTTTATAGATCAAAGGATTGTGCTTAAGAAAACCTGACATATTTTGTAAATTGTTCAGCTGCAAGGGATCCTTCTAACTTGCTTGCCCATGAGGCTGCATTTGCACTTGGACAAATGCAGGATGCTGAGGCTATTCCTGCGCTGGTGGCAGTTCTAAAAGATCTTTCTCTACATCCAATTGTACGCCATGAGGTACTCAGTTAAATCGATGTTATATGCTGCTTCTAGTACTTGAATATCCATGTTAAATAATTGTGTATGTGTATTGGTTAGGCAGCTGAAGCTCTTGGAGCTATTGGCCTGGAAAAGAGCATCCCCCTGTTGGAGGAAAGTTTAACAACTGATCCTGCTGTGGAGGTACAAGAAACTTGCGAGCTGGCACTAAGACGAATAGAAGAGCAGAAGAAAGCTAATGGGGCTGAGAGTACAACCAGTTCACCCTTCCTCTCAGTTGATCCAGCGCTGCCTGCAAAGCATGGACTTTCAGTAGATCAATTAAGGTATTATTTACAACTTTCAAAGGATTCTTACATGTGTTGATTGTATCCTATGCCTACATAGCCTTTCCGTTGTCAACATGGTGGATGTTTTTCAGGGATCTTCTTCTCAATGAGCAAGAGAGCATGTACGAACGGTATGCAGCTCTTTTTGCACTTAGGAATGATGGTGGAGATGCTGCTGTTTCTGCTATTGTTGCAGCTCTGAGCGTCAAAAGTGCTCTTCTACGTCACGAGGTTTCGTCAAAAATTTGGCTAATCCATGTTGTCATATTTTTGTATACAATCATAAATCAAACAACCAGCAATGTATCCTTTGAATTTTTCTTTTGTTTTGGCAAAAATTATTCTGAATTCTATTGGATTTTTTTTTGTTGGCTCGCAACTTATTTCTTTAGATTCTGGCAATCTAGATTATTGAACATTTACACTTGAAAATTTTGAACTGGCATAATAAATTGAAATAGAGTTGAAGTTGAGCACAAACCTGAATACCTGAGCAGCCTTGCAGCTATTTTTTTTAGTATATGTGATGTCACATGTCAGTTGTTTTTCAGCCCTGTTATGTTAGATCGGACAACATCCAGTCACAACCTCTTAGTTTATGGTCAGTAGGATCCTCAAGAAATTTGTCTGTTATTTTTATTTAGTGATGGAGTCGAAGTTTGGTGTTTCCCTTTCTGAAAAGAAGAAACATAGTAACAAATCTGGGTAGGATAATAGGATTGGTGGTGTGAAACTGCTTCAGACCTAGTGTGCACATTGCCTGATTCAACTAGGTCATAACATCATATTCCTCTCAAGAAATTAAGTATTTTTTCTCTTTGCATTCCAATATCTTTGGTTTTATTGAATATAATACGATTTTCTTGGTTAGCCTACCTCAACTTGTTTGGGACTTAAAGGCTTTGTTGTTGTTGTTGTTGTAATACGATTTTCTTGGTATTATTCTACAGGTTGCTTATGTGTTAGGTCAGCTGCAAAATAAAGCTGCTTCAGATGCACTTTCTACAGTCCTGAAGGATGTCTGTGAGCATCCAATGGTCAGGCATGAAGCTGCTGAAGCCCTTGGCTCAATCGCAGGTAACCAATACCGCAAGCTTTGGCAGAATGTCATTTACCAACTCCAGTCCATGCATAGACATTCTCTAGTTACCTGAGACTGTGATCGTGCTGTGTTGTAGACCAAGAAAGCATTGTGCTTCTGGAGGAGTTTGCAAAGGATCCTGAGCCCATAGTCTCGCAGAGCTGTGAAGTAGCTCTCAGTATGCTCGAGTATGAGAGATCCGGGAAGTCCTTTGAGGTACATGCCTATATCGTCACGAAGAACTATCTGGCTCATTAGATTTTCTATCGTGTGAATTTATTTAAACCAGGGTTTGCTTTCCATGCAGTTTCTCTTCCTTCAGACCCCTCATGTGCAGTCCTAGGTTCCTCTTCGTCGATGATCACTCAATGCGAAGTGACCGAAAGCTTCTTGGTTAATGTGACTGCACCAGCCATGTATCCACTGGCTTTGATGATACTCTTATCCTGATAGGATCTTTTTTGTTGTTAATCGTGATATGGAGGTTGAAACAAGGAGCAGCATGAAGATAGAAGGAAATGAAACCATGTAAGAATGAAAACTTATAAAGTTCGGCAGCTTGCATTTTTCTGCCAATGGATGGTTTGCCAATTATGCATTCGCAACAAAGAAAACAGGATTATCATCACCAATGCGAATCCAGATTTTATGCATGAAGGGAACCACTGATTTATATTTTTTCAAAACGTGTATGATCTCATGATTTTTTTAATAGAAATTTCGGTTTTTTACCCGTAGGAACGCATAAAAAAAGTCCCTTTTTTTAGTAAGCAAGTGTATGGGAGGAATTCTTGACCACAGAAGGCCCATACGTAGCCGGATCTGGGCCGGGCCGGGCCTTGTTTAATTCCTGCTGCTGTGCTACTATCAAAATCCAAGGCCCGTAGTTTGCTCTCCTCTTCTCTCTGGTCTCTACCTCTTCCAAAGTCCAAATGAAACAAACCCCGTCCATGGCCTCCGACGACCTCTTCGACGGCCTGCCTCCGCCCGCCGCCGCCCAGGCCGGCGGCGGAGCTGGCGCGGCCTCCCTCGCTCCGCCGCCTCCTCCTCCTTCGGCGCCAGCGCCGGCACCGAAGCCTGCGCTTAAGAGCTCCCTCAAGCGGAGCAAGCCCTCCCCCTCCGCCGACGCTACTACCTCTTCCCCATCGGCCCCCGCGGCTGCCGCGCCGGAATCCCATGGTGAGATCTCTGCTTCTTACCCTCCTTTATTTTGCAAGCCGAATGATCCGCGGCTTCTACTGCTCCTGCTCCCGTCGCTTTGAATTGGAACCCTTAATCGTTTAATTGGGCCCCCTTGACTTCAAGTGGAGACTGAGTAGCACATCAGGATTGAGCAGCAACCGGATAGTAAGGGGCCTGAATTCAGGTTGAGTTGCGATTTCCCAGGTCGAGGCTGACAGAGGAGGGGATTTCAGGGCGCGATTTGACTACCCCCGTTCCCATATGGCCATATCCCAGGTCGAGCTCAACGAGGGCAAAAGGGGAGAAAGAGGTCGTTTCAGTTCGGGTGGTTTGGATTGGTTGGGTGGCTTGAGATTTGTTACTGGTGAAGCAACAAGAATGGCTTTGTTGAGCAAATTACCTGGATTATGTGGCACACTAGTAAGATCGATGCGATTCGTAGTCCTACTGCTACTAGGGCCTATGTAAGATCCAAGTAGTGATAACCTCCTCTTAGTTTTGCTTTTTCACCAGGACGATAATAGCTTCCTCTCATTCTTTAGAATAAAAAAAAACATAGGTGTATGCTAGAGTTACTGATGCACTTAACTTAACGCGTCCACAATGTTCAGGGCAATGATAGGAATTCACACCCGCTTTTTTAAGTTATGAAGAGGTCTGTGTGTTGATTTTGTCACTACCAATACCAACCTCTGCTCACTGAGTTTTTGTAGTGTTACTTGCAAGAAGGCACACCTATGAGTGATGTGTTCCCACGTAGTAGGCTTCGCAGTTTCCATTTAGTGCTGTGCTGGACGTATTTGCCTGATTACACCATTAGATGATGTCTGCCATTGGTTTCCTTTAACTCTCTCATGGGTAAATGTAAGCCTTTCTGCATTCTGTTCTCATAACTGACCGTTAACTGGGCTAGCACTTAGTGCATTGCACTGTGCCAGTGGCAGCGATATGTGCAAGGAAAAAAATAGTGACAATCTGACCTGCTCAAATTCTTGCTTGTTATTTTCCATCTTTTTTTTATATGTAGTGGCCTCCTCTGACCAATTTCTTGTCTTAATAAGAACAAATAAGCAAACTCCTTTACTTGGCAGACGGTTATTATGCCCTAAATTTCATACTCTCTTGCAGTCCCCGAGAAACGTCTTCGGTTCAGAACAACCGTTGATGCGTCAGAAACACAAGTGATTGAGGCTATGCAGAAGATAGCTTCACACATAGGGAATACTTCTAAATTCAGCAAGGCATCAAAACTAGCTTTGCAACTTATCGAGGCTGGAAGTGTCAAGCCTGGAACAATCGGTCATTTCTTTGCTATACTAGAGGCTGCGATGTCTTCACTGGGAGCATGCAATGAGCCTTCTGTACGAGCAGACTACCACAAATTGTTTGATGCTGCTCAGGGTGTAACAGAGGTGAACTTTCTGATGTACCTGAAACAAATAGTCGCTCGGTTGTGTCAGGTCACTATGTGTTTCACTACTTTAACTAACAACTTGTGATTAATGTGCAGTTATTCAACCAACAGCAGAAAAAACAATTTGACATATGGGTGCTGCATGCAGTGGTGGCTAATAATCTTTTCACTGATGACAGTTTTGTGGTGGGTATTTTTCTCTGAACACCACGTGTTGCTTATCTTGACAACCTAAGTATGAAATATTTTACTAGATGTACTTGGCAGCTGCTGTAGATATGCAATCATCAGACATGCTGCCATAACCCAATACATATCACCCTGGGGATACTGATGCTTGAACCATATTCTTCTTTTATTTTTGTAGTTCTCAAAGGCTGTAGGAAAGATCAAAGATGCAATCTCAGCCCTGCCAGTGGCAACAGTGGATGATGACAACGATGAAGCTGCGGCTCTTGCTGCTGCAAGCAAAACTGATGCAGTGACGGACAACAAAACAGATCATGGTGTTCCAGCTGCAGCTTCTGACTCTGTGGCAGATGATAGCACACATGCGGCAGCCTCAGAGCCAGGAGAAGAATCTTCTGATCCTTTCGGTTTAGATGGTCTTCTTGAGCACAAGCCGAAGAAGTCTGAGAGAGCTCGAGAAAAGGCAGTCGCAGCTCTGAACAGAAAAGCAGACGAGGAGGAAGCAAAGAGATTTCTCAAGTCACAGCGGGAGGCCCTTCTGAAATGCCTGGAAATAGCCGCTCGGCGCTACAGAATCCCATGGTGAGTTCTCTTGTCTGATAGAGCGTCATCCATCCATATGCTCAATATTATATTTTATATATTTTGTATTGAATGATATCTTGGTTGTCAGGACGCAAACCGCCATTGACATCTTTGCGAAGCACGCGTACGATAACGCGACCCGGTTCACACGGCAGCAGCGGGACGCGATCGTGAAGCTGTGGAACTCGATCAAGGAGCAGCAGATCCGGCGGAAGCAGGGCAAGTCGGTGAGCGGGAAGCTGGACGTGAACGCCTTCGAGTACCTCCAGGAGAAGTACTCCCACGAGAAGATCAGCATCCGGCACAGCGTCGGCGGTGGCGGCGAGCGCCGCGCCACTGCGTGGCTCGGCTAGGCCGGTCGGCAGAGCCGCTGTTGCTGTCTGATCCCGCCGCTCCCTGGCGTAACATGATGATCTATCTGGTTCAGTTCAACAAGGACGGCGTTGGCCTGATCCATTGCCTGTGCCCCCCTTGGATTTCGGTGCAGAGTGTGTGATCAATGCTGATGATGCAAGGGTTTCTCCTTTGCTTCAGCGACACGGCGTGGGAGTTGTTTTTGCTTGTTTTTTTTTGTAGAGGAGAGTTGACATCTCCATCCCCATGATCTCATCTGTCAGCTCCGTAGCATGGTGTAATGTAACCTTGTGACTGACCGACTGACTGAATGTGAAGGCTCTTGGTGTACGTAGCTGCACTGCACACCCAGGAGCCAGGAGCCAGGAGCCAGGAGCCGGGCCAACAACCGTGTGCACGTGTGGGCAACTGCCTCGTGCATGCGCGTCGTCTCCTCGTAACTGCAAGTTTGATTGTTGACAGCGTGCGCAAGTTTGATTGCTGATGACAATTTTTTTTAACACTTTTTTGAAAAAATAAACAGTGTCATATTTGAAAATAGTTTCAAAAAAGTGTTAAAAAAATCTTGATGACAGGCAGCCTGTGTTATAAACGTGTGATCTCATGCTAGTAGAATAAGCACGGTACGGGGTATGGTTTGGGTTTGGTAGCATCGCATGTGCTTGTTCCCCAGGAGGACCGTATGGCAATGGCGGCTTCTGACTGACTGCCTGCCCGGCTGCTGCTTGTGGTTGTTTTTCTGAAGGTCATGGTAGGCTGCTTCCCCTGTCTGGTTCCCTTGGTGAGCTGCAGCGACGGTTGAGACGGCAGTGCGCTGTCGGCGAACGCAAAGCCCTCGTTTGTTTGCCACGGCCACCTGCAGCTTTCCAGCCTCAGTGTCTTGTCTTGGTCAGCACTCAGGCCCGGCCCCCGGAAGCAGCAGCAGCAGCAACTGCGCCTGCCTTGGCAGAAAACCAGAGAAAGCAATGCCAAACAAGCGTACAGACAACGAGACGAGGACTCGAGGCCAGAGCTTTGCATTGCAAGCAGACTGGAACTGAAACACAGGTACTCCTTCCTAGTAGTAACTGATGAAGACATGAAGTGTACTACTACTAGTAGAGGAAGAGGCCAAGTGTTTTTGTTTTTGTTTTTTTTTTCCCTCTTTTGATAAGTAAGGAGGAGCCGAGGAGGAAGCTAGAGGCCAAATGTTTTTGCGAAGAGGAGTATGATGTATGAGCAGTCAAAGGCGAGGATGGATGGATGGATGAAGCAAGCAGGGAGTGCATTGCATGGGCGTCGTCATACGATTAGATAGATTAATTAATGAATGTGAGCAGGAGAGGAGCAGATACATCCAGCGGCAACGGCGGGCAAGTTGGGAGGAGGACGACGACGAGGTGGCGAGTGGAGGAGTGGAGCGTGCTGCGTGCAGCACAGTGCGACCGTTCGGCGCGAAATGCTTTGTTTATGCCGGCACCACGTACGGAGTACGTGCACAATCACCTCCAATTTTATATACTAGTGCGTACTAGCAGTATACGGGGAGTACGTATATCGGGCCTGTTCGATCGGTAAGCTGATCGTTGATTCTGGCTGATACTCATAAGTTGAAACGAACAGGCCTATCACCTCCGATCCTTCCTTCAACCTGTCCATCCATTGATTTCACTTGGTTCCATTTGACACCAGTACACTTCTCATCGCCCATCTCCTGCGTGCCTGCCGTGCTACTAGCTAGACTCCTTTCTTCGCCCTGTTGGCTTTTTGCTTGAAGTTATCGGTCACAAAAACTATCGGTCAAACAGCTCGGTTACCTCTGCAACGATATGCTCCAACAAGGGTCTTTTCTGATTCTAGCAGCTAGTAGGACTCAAGTTTAATTTTTAGGGTCGTGTTCGGCTTACCCATTCCGCTTGTTCGGCTTTTTTTTTAGCCGGAACAATGTTTTTCTCTCACAACAATTCAGTTGGAACAATATTTTTCAACCAGTTTCAGCCAAATTTCAGACCAACGAACGGACCTAAATAGACAAACTATGACACTAACGAGAGGTATTCTAGCCTTCTAGACTAAATTATTTGTCATTCTTACTTTCTAATACACATTTCTCTTCTATCAATACATTTCTATCTAGGTCTTTTTACTTTTCGTTACCTGTGCACAACATCTTTTTCACTTCTCTTTAATCACCATGCCCAGAGAGCTAAAACAACAAATATTACGACAGTCTCAACTCAAAAACTGTGAGATAGATTCTATACTTGCCAAATCTTGAACAAAGTTTAGGTTTGCAATGTGCACGTACCACGCACCGTGCCACCAGCACACGAGCTACCGACTCGTGCTCTGAGTGTGCCTTCATATGCGGCACTCTGGTTCTGTTGGATGCAGCCCTGAGTCACTTTTGCTTGGAAAATATGTTGCCTGTAATCTGCCCCGCAAGATATTTGGTTGAAGCCCTGGACAACAATTTGGATCAGACATATGCTTCTTCCCCAGGCAACCAAAATCGACTGCCTGGTTGCTGCTTGCCGTTGCCTGGGCTTTAATCACCGTGAAAACTCTCCAGGGGCCCACGACTCTCTTTTCTAGGCAGTGAGCTTGAACCAAACACTCACCTATGCGGTTGCCTGGCCAGGCAAAATCGAATGGATTTGCAGGTAACATAGGCAGCATCTTTCTTCGGGCAAATGATTCGGGGCGGCACCAAACATGCCTATGAACGCATCCCTGTAAACACACGCACATACACTACCCACTCATGCTCTGAGTACGCCACACACTCTACCCACTCGTGCTCTGAGTGTGCCTTCATATGCGGCGCTCTATATTTTTATTTGTGAGACCCAGATGTAGACACTCACATACACGAGCGTACACTCACACCTATGAACGCACGCACACACATCCTACCCCTACGAAGAACTGAGTTGGACCAATAAATCTCGAGATTGACGAAGTCACCACTAGCGTCTCGCTGTCGACGGATACGTCGTCTACCACTAAAAGAATAGCACCGTAAAATCCTAAAATAAATCTAGAAAAATGCGAGTACCCGTGTTAAGTCGGGGACTTAAATCCGGGTGGACAGGTTCCACTACAAGAAACCCAACCAGCTGAGATATACTCAGTTTGCACGGCACTCTATATTTGCTAAATCATTAGACACAACACATATATAGCCAAATTATTAGACACAACACATACAAACCACATTTGCAATAGATAGTTTGTTCAAAATAAAATTTGTCGGATCACACGTTGTCTTTCTTCATCATCTGCCTACCGCATCTGTTCATATCTTGGTAGGCATAGTTTCTTATCTAAAAAAATTATTTCATCTTCCTCTATTTTTTTTATTCCAATGCCACATTATTATTTTGTTTAGTTAGAATATAGAAACTAATACTCCCTCCACCCAAAATAGATGACCTTATAGAAAATTCAAATTTTGCCTAAAATACTTGACCTTCTGACTTCCTAATACACCATTTTTTCTCAATACATCTCTATCACTACTCCTTGAAGAGCAATTTGGTCTTTTGCCTTTTGTCGTTGGTCGCGGTGAGTGAGTCGAAAACGTCAAGTAATATGGGACAATGCAAAGAGAGTATCCTAGTTTTTAGGTTAGGGGTACTCTTAGGCGTCTCTAATAGTATAAGTTAGCGCTAGCTCTAAGCTAATAAATATGGAGGAGAAATATATCGCAACAAGCAGCTTTAAACATGGTGTTACGAGAAAATGATGCATCGTAAATATGAGAGACCATCTATTAAGTCCACATTAGTCTCTTACTTTTTTTTACTATTCAGTGATTAAAACATCGATTCCATAGCGGTAGCCGCAGCAGAGTGGGGAGTGTTGTAGCTAGGATATTTTAAGCTAAGCTATATAGCTGCAGGCTGTGGTGGCAGCCGATTTTTTTGTTTTTTGCCCTTTTCTGAAAGTTTTTCACAAATCTGCTCCTGGAGGTATGCTTTTAAAATCTAGACCCTTATCTTGGCGCCGATGTTATTGGCACCGAGTTTACACATCGAGGCGCCAGAGCATTTGACGCCAAGGTCTTGGGTCGACATAGGCGTCAACGTAGACGTGGCGGTGACATGGCAGCCACCTCGGCGTCAGGGTCATTGGCGCCGAGCTTGGCGCCATGATCTATGGTGCCGAGGTGGTGTTTTAAACCAGCGCCCGACCTTTCTGGCTTAGGCTTCTTCCTTTTCTTTCTCCTTCCTCTCAGGTTTTTGCGCTCCCCACTTCGCCCTACCTCACGAATCGGTATATTAGACCTTAGAAACTTTGATTTGATCCGTAGATCTTCTAGAGCAAGGTATCCTCGCTTCCCTTCTAGTTTTTTTCGCATCGATTCGGTATATATTAGTCGGATTTTCAACCTAAAAATCATCATTACTTAGGGTTTCATGCAATTTTTAATATTTGTATTATACAACCGTAGGATGCCAAGGTGTGAAAAAGCTAGCAAACCAAGGTAACCTCGGCGCATATTGTTATATTATGGGTTCATTGTTGTGCATCAAATGGGAAACCCTAGGTTTAGGGTTTAATGTTAATAGATTTTGGTTCTTAGAACGAAATTGGTTAAATTGTAGTTATGGCCGGATGACCGGAAATGCCTTCGACCCATTTCCTCTGTCTAGTGGTGTTCCAGTACCCATGTGCTTTTGCGGCGATCCTTGCAAGGTAGCCAAGTTCGATGAAGAGGACACGTATAGGCAGAGGTATTGGATGTGTTCCAATTTTGCGTTTGAGCCTACACTTCGTCAGCGCCACATTAACAAGATGGTGAGGAATTGATGTTGTGTAATAATTATTTTGTGTCATATGAAATCTTGCATGATTTTTTTGTTTTGTAACAATTGCATTTGTTGCAGACCCCTCCACCACTCTGTGATTTTTGAGTAGTGGATCGACACTGAGATCAAGCCTGAAGACATGGAATGGATGCAGAAACTGTTGCGGTGGGAGGCAGAGGACATGGAGATGATGGAGAAGAGACACAGAGAGGAGGCTTTAGAAAAGGAGCTCAAGGAAGAGGAGAAAAGGAGGCGTGTTGCTGCGTATAGGGAGGAGAGGGAGAAGAAGCTTGAGCGTGCGCGCCGAGCGAAAGCAGCGATGGAGGAGAATCTCGATGCCCTGAGAAAGGGAAAGTGGCCTCGTTGCACTTAGTAATCTCCATGACTTGCTAGTTATATGGTTTATTCATAAACAATGTTATCTACTCATGGACTTTTCATTGTGTTGTCATGTAATGCACTTTAAGTATGGGCGTACTTAGGTCATGTACTGCGTTATTTAGTTTACCGGCATGTACTTCTAGTATTATTATGTTATTTAATGTGTCATAGTATTGGACTTTTCATTGTTGTTTTCATTATCTGTGGTCATAATATTCAGTTTAATGTACTTTAGGCAGAAAATTTTGGCATAATTTCTCCTATTTTTTGATGCAATCCATACACAAATATGACATGAATATTTAACCCCAATACAACATATTCAAACATACAAATATATGCCACATTCATCTCAAATCTTATACATGAGCATATTAATAGTCCACACAGTCCATAATTATAGTCCATAGTAGTTCATACAGTTCATAATAATAGTCCATACAGTTTATAATAATAGTCCATACAGTCCACAATAGTTGATAATGAAAGTCCACAAAGTCTATAATAGTACATAATAATATCTACCATAAACCCTCACTGCCTTCTAGTCTTACCCTTACCCTTGTCACCAAGAGCATCGATGCCTGGAGTGAAAGGGTCAGGTAGACGGCGTCACCTAGTGCCTGCAGGCTGTGTAGGCTGAGTCGAGGGAGCATCCTGTAGCTGAGACGGTCCAAGCTCCTCGTGCCTCTAGTCCACCTCCTCATCATCCTCATCCTCATTCTCATACACAATGCCTATGGACCCTATAGGTGCTTGGCTAGATGAACCTAAGCCTCCTCTGCCTACGGAAGGAACATACAAGTCTTGCGTTGTGGCTGTCCTGCAACCACAACGAGCAGCTGCACGGTGTAGCCAAAGTGACAGTCTCTATTGCACAAAATTATGTTAACTAAAAGAATTTAACGTATTAATATTATACTTGAAACAATTTTTAGAATCTTACATCTAGAAAGCTATGTGTGTCGTCGTCCCTAACTCTCGGACGAAAGCGCTCAATGTCTTCAACCGAGCATTTAAGGGTGTTGCCTTGCAAGAAAGTTCTCAGTAAGATTGTATTGGTATGCAACTCAACATAGAAAAATAAGGCAATTGATCTACCACTTTATCCAAGATTGGTCCTGCCTCCACCTGCCTTCCTACACGAGTAGTTTGGTCATACGCCGCGTCTTTATCGGAGGACTCGATGTCGACAGTAGTCATCTTCTGTCCATTGTAGCCTCAGCCTATAATGTGTCACACCTTGGCCAAGCTTGGTAGTGCCTATACTCACGGTTCGTGTGTGGCTCAGTCGTTCTCGTCCATGTTGGTGTCCAATAGCTCCCATTGTTCAATGTAGCAGTGGTGGTGCTTCTCCCAAATAAAAATCTTTCTATTCTTCTGATGATCCAACCTACACGTCAGTGTACGCCATCGTTAGTGAAGTTTTTATACGAAGTAATACAAATTTGTGTAGAAAATTTTGGCAGAGTTTCCTTTGTTTTTTTATGCAAACCAAACAAAAATATGACACGAATATATGCATTCCTAGACACGCACATTCATCTTAATCCATTTACATATGACCATATTAAAAGTGCATGTACGTCATCATTACTTCATCTTATATAGGAACTAATACAAATGGATTATAACGGGACAATTGAAATAGCAGAACACTTACTTGTGTAAGTCAACGCTAGTAGAAAAATGGAGCCGTTGGCCAAAGCTATCTCACTCCAAATTGGCATGCAACTCTATCTGGTAGGTGGAACTCAATAGCATAGAAGCAGATTAGAGGGCACCTCATCCTGTATAAGTCATAGTCGCACCCACACATGTTGCTCAACCAAAAAGGAAGTGCCCTCTCTCCATCGTACAGCTCCCACGACACCTACAACATGTTGAAACAAGATGTTAGATGCTATACTAAACCTATCAGTGCAAAAAGTGACCAACACGTAAATATTTATAGTTTTGTTATACGTTGTGAACGGAGATGGCCTAGCACTCAATGATATAGGGTTTATACTGGTTCAGGCAACATGCCCTACGTCTAGTTTGAGTAGGTCGGTGACTTTATTCCTGAGCCTAGGTGCTTGAAGTTTGTTGTGGGGTTACAAATGGAAGGGAGAAAGATGGGGGTACAAGAGGTCCGGTTGGACTCTGGTCTAAAGGGTCGAGAGTGTAGGAGCCCCGCTATGTGCTAAGTGTTCAAGCGTGTGCTTGTGATTTAAACCTGGTGGTTCTGTTGTTGTGTACTAGTGAACTGCCTGATCTCCCTATTGGGAGAGAGCGCATCCCTTTTATAGATAAAGGGGATGGCCTTACAAGTAAGAGGGAGAGAGTACGTATGCTACTAAGTCTTGTTGCCCATGCTGGTGGGTACAAGATGATGGTAGGCGCCCACAATACTGTTTTTACGTCAGATGCACATGGGAGGTTGCGTCATCTTCTTCTGGTATGTCAGATGTCGGTGCCTGCCTCACTGTTGATACATAGAGGCATGTAGGGTGTTTTACCATATTCGCCTGGTATGGTAAATGCCGACGCCCACAACACTATTGATGCCTTAGAGGCATGTGGGGGGAGCCTTACCATGTTTGTCTGGTATGGGGGTTGATGGCACCCACAACACTATAGAGGAAATATCGGTGCCCACAACACTTCTTGGGCTCTGTCATGCCAGGGAGGTTATAGGGTACCGTCCTATAGGTGCATAGGGTATGGTCCTTGGTATTGCCATTGACTTGAGTGCCCTACCTTACTTTCTTCGTCCATTTTCCTGGTCCTTACCAAGCGGGCGTCCTTGATCGATTGGTCCTAGTCGGCTCTGAATGCGCCAGTTGGAGAAGAGTAGTGAGCAGGGTTTTGGCGCATCCCTAGTCAGAGACATAGGTCAGAGTCGAAAGTGGTGTTTGGCTAGGCCTTCCGATTAGAGAGGCCATCCGGAGCGGGCCGGAGTTGGAAGCGAGGCCTTCCGGTCGGAGAGGCGGGCCAGAGTCGGAAGCGGGTGTCGTTCCTCCTTGGCCAGGCCTTTTCGATCGGAGATTGGATTATCCTTCTGGCCTGTCGTCTAAGTATCTTGGTCCGGCCCATGAGCTGCGCATTGTTCACAACATTGTCTGCTAGGCCGAGCCTTTATTAGGAAGTCGGTCTATGAGGGACCCCGGGTTTATGAACCCGATAGGAGCTCCCCGAGCCTCCGGGCGATTCAGGTAGAATCATCTGTGGGATTTTTGTCTTGACGGTGGGTGCGCGCGAGCGCACCCATGGGTGTAGCCCCTGAGCCCCCGAGCAATTCGGGTAGAATCATCTGGGGGATTTTTCATGTTGCCAGCGGGGGACATTTTGTTTCGTCAGTGAGTGTAGCCCCCGAGTCCTCGGGCGATTCAGGCCAAATCCCTTGGGGTTTTTTTTGTCAGCGGGTGTGTGTGCGTGCATTTTAGTCGAGATAGAGTCATCAACCAAGGTGTCAGTGCATAGCCTGAGGTAGTTGTTTTTAGGGATCAGGCGAGACAGAGCTCGTGGATCCTAGCGTCGAGCGCAGCTAAGGGATCGAAACTGGACTTCACGGATCTAGGCGTCGGACGTGCCGAGGGATTTGGGCGAGTCGAAGTCATGGACCAGGTGCAGCTGAGGCATTTTTTGGTGTCTTGAGCCCCTGAACCCCGTTGGCCTTTGGCAGGGGTCGATTGAGTTTTGTGCGTTACCCCATCCGCTGGTTTCTCACAACTTGAGGGGCTGAGCTAACGTCGCTTGCCTCGATCGCTCGGGCTTGAGTGATGCGCTTAGTGAGCTTCACTAATGGGTATGATCGAGTGAAATCTAGGTCTGTCGTTCGTGATGGGGTCAGCATAGCCCTCTTGTGACATTCCACTGCTCCTTAACCTGCAACCCGGTAGATGCCTGGGTCATTCAGAGACCGACCTGGGTGGCCCGCTGGCCTCCCCTCGATAGAGATTCTGTGAGTTTGGCGAGGTTTAGGATCGAACAAGAAGGTTGAGATGACCCTTTCTACTTCAGGGCAAACTAGGCGAGGGCCGCTCGAGGCTCATCTATGTTTTCTCCTCTGGCTTTGTTTGACGTGAGGCGGCCTCGAGCCCTTTGTGGGCCAGCCTTTGAACCCTAGTCGGTCGTTGCTCATGTTTGAATGAGGCAACTGCCGCTTCGTGACACAACACGGAGCGTTGTGATGCATTTAACCACATATGCGATACCTTAGCACCCGAGCCCCCAGGGTGATTCGGGTAGAATCGTCCGGGGGGTGCGGGCAGTATGAAATGAATGCGTGTATGGATGTATGAATGATTATATCAAGAAATAGTGGAGGTTTGGTAATGTTACCTTGATGACTCGAGTGACGGGGTTTGAGGAGCTCCAATCGGAAATGTTCGACCAAGATCCACGCTCGTTGTTCATGATGGAGTCGGCATGGCCTACATAGGGCATCCTTTTGCTCCTTACCTGTCTCTCGGCGCTTTCCTAAGCCGTTTGATTGACTTAGGAAGCCCGATGGTCTCTCCTGGCGGAGATCCTGTTGTTTGGGTCTTTCTAAGTCCCGCCTAGGAAGGCAGAGAGCCATCCGCACGTGGTGGAGCATTGTCTCTCATGCCTGGTCATGTGGTAGTGGTGGGCCATACCCAAGGCCATGTCCTTGTCTGACCAGGCACCATTTTCATCAGGGCAGGGTGCGTCCCATCGATAAGGGCGCGTCCCGTCGTTTCCCATCCACGTTGAATGGGGGAAGGGAGAGGGTTTCTTGCCCCCATCATTTCACCTTTCCCCGATCGTCGTGTCTTTCCCAACTATTGTGCTCCTTTCTTTAAGTAGGAGAAGGGAGAGGGCTTTTGCCCCATTCCTTCACCTATTCCTCAGCTACCGTCTCTCCTCTTTCTTCCTTCTCACCAAGAGCGTCTAAGTGCTACGGCGGTTCCTAGGAGAAAAAAGGGGAGAGCGAGGGAGATAGGAAAACTCACAGATCCATTTGTGAACCCAAAGCGAAATGTCAGGCTAGAGGTCATCCGTCATGAGGGAGTCGGTGCTGGAGGCCTTTGTCGAGAAGGGGTTTCTACCGCCGAAGGAAGTGGCGCACTAGAGGGCTCCTGGGAGGGAGGATTTCCCGCAACCTCAGGGCGATGAGGTTGTTTCCTTCCTCACCGTCCATGAGCGTGGGTTAGGATACCTCGCGCATTGGTTCCTGCGTGGGCTCCTCAATGAGTGGGGCCTGGAGCTACAGCACCTCAATCTGACTGGGGTGCTACACATCACCGGATTCATCACCGTGTGTGAGGCCTTTCTTAGGATGGAGCCACACGTGGATTTTTTCTGGCTGATGTTCTCTTGGCGAGCTTTGTCCGAGGGGAAGCCACTCATGATCGCGCCGGTGGGGGCTTTGAGCTATAGAAGAAACCGAGCACGGGGGGCTCGTACCCCATCTATATCCCTTGTGACTCCAACCATGAGTGGCACGGGGAATGGTTCTATATCAGAAACCCAGTGGAGGCGTCGTTCCCCTCTTTCACCGGTAGGAGGGCGGAGAAGCTGGAGAGCTAGTCGTGGGGCCCTGCCAGTCGACAGAAGAAGAAGTTGGAGGTTTTTTAGGTGGAGCTCCAGAAGCTCGTGCGACGTGGCCTTGACGGGGTGTGGGTGTTGCACACCCTGTTCCACCATCGGGTCACTCCACTAGCGGAGAGGATGCGGCCAATGTGGAAGTACAATGGCCCAACCAACCCTAATCGCGTGTCGCCGGAGGAGCTGCCGAACGATGAGGTCTAAAGTCGCTTCGACCGGGTGCTATAGCTAAGGCCTAAAGAGAACCTCGATGGAAAGCCTGGACCTCTCAACTCCTCGGTGGTGTCCAAACTAGTATGGTCCCCTCTCTTTACTCCGTTTTCTTTTTCCCTTTGTTTTCCTATTTTTTGATCGAGTCGCCTGTAGGGACTTAGAGTTTACAAGTCCTGGCCGTACCTTCCAAAGGGGCTAGAGGGCAGAGCACGACAAGCCACCCAGAAGGAGGAGGCGGATGCCAGGAAGAAGAAGAAAGCCAAGGATGCTCAGCGGAAGCATGAGAAGGAGAAGGAGATCACCCGCCATATGTGGGCCGAGGAAAATAAGAGTGATGTTGAGTCAGAGCTCGAGTCAAAGGACCCCACAGAGGTGGAGGATGACATATTTTTCTTCAAGGAGGAAAGCCAGGAGGTCATTGCGACCTCGGTGGAGTGTTGCGATCCTGTGACCGCACACGCTGGCGATGAGTAGGAGGCAGAGAGGCGCGGTGATGTTCCTATGCCGAGGAAGCGTGCTATGAGTGCGGATGCCGTCGGCGAACGGGAGGCGAAGCGAACACGGTCACCATGCTCTTCTAAGGTGTCGCCGGCCTCGTCCCCGCCTACCGTGGGCGTGGTGGGACAGGCTAGGTAGTCAGAGGAGCGGGCTCGCACCTGAGCATCATCGGGGCTGGCGCCAGTGCGTGACTCACAACGAGAGGATGCTCTGCCAGCTGCTCCGGTCGACGTGCCCTGAGCCAAAGGTCATGGTGACTCGCGGGCTGAGTAGGAGCCAATTGGGTCAACTCCGCCCTTGGCTGAAGTGAGGGGGCGTGGGTCGTAGCCTGGGAGTGGTCCTCGCCCTATGGGCCCGTTGATGTCGGGTCATGGTTTCAGAGTCGTACCGCTTACATCCCAGTATGCCTTTCTTTGTTTCTTTTCAATCTTGCTGTTGAGATTTTTGGAGTGTGACTGACCTGTACCTTTTTCACAGCGGCCGAATGTCGTCGGGGCTGAGCATCGCCCCAACTCCCGTGCGGGAGGATTGGAGGCCCACCTTGCACCGTGTTGTGGCGAGCGGTGGGGAGAGCAGGGTGGTGGTGGTGGGTCCTTCCCTTCTAGGGGCGGTGGCCCCTGGGCCAGTCGCTAGTACGGCGATAGCGGTGGTGATGGTGTTGGCGGCGATCCCGATGGTGACGGTGGAGGCCACGTCGGAGGTGTCCCTTGTGGCCCCTCCCCCATCGGTTGTGGCAGAAGAGGAGAGGGAGACCAGGCTCCCTGCCTCGCTAGGCGGGGGGCTATGCGGCTCACCTTCTCAGTCAACGCTGGAGGTGCCAGCGGGAAGTGCGGCTAGGATAGAGTCAGAACACCTATCGGTGGCCCGTGAAACCGAGGTGGTGGAGATCCCCTCCAATGACGAAGCAGATTACATGGTAGAGCTACCGACACCGTCGTAGGAGCTGACGGTGGTTTAGTCAGAGGCTGGGCCCTCCAGCAGGCTAGATGAGACTGACCTAGAGTGGCCCTATCCTAGAGTGTCAGCCCTAGGACATCCTTGGGGGGAGAGGACTCGCCGTGGAGTCCGATCTCGCCAAGCTGTCGGTGAAGCTTAAGGAGGCCTAGGAGCGGGTTGAGTCCATCTAGTAGTTGGTCAAGGTTGACCTACGTCGTGCCATGATGGTGAGTTTCCCGTGCTCATCCTTGACCCCTTGGTCTTTCGTTGGTTGCCTCAGCATGCTTGCTTCTTATTTTTGCAGGGTCTGGAGGAGATGTCATGCCATAAGTCCCGTTTCCTCCGGATGGAGCACGTCTAGATGGCCGATCTTGAGCGTTAGCTAGAGTCCACCCACCATGAGTCCTAGGACCAGGCGGCGTAGGCAATCGAGGTGCGGGCGGTAGAAGTGCTTGCGGTGGAATGGGTGACTACCGTCGAGCGGGGGCTTGAGGTGGCGAAGGCCCGCCAGGTGAAGACCGAGGCGGCGCTATAGATGTCCCTAGCGGGCATCGAGGCGGCGCTCCAAAGAGCCCTGGAGACCCTAGATATGGAGTGGAAGGCCTTGGAGTCAGAGCAAAAGGCCCGGTCGAAGGCTGACCAGGAAGTGCTCATGCTTTAGGGCTGGGTGCTGGGGACAAAGGAGGCGAATGCCCGGCTACGCGAGCAGGTGACCCGACAGGCAGAGGGACTCTCCATCCTCAAGAACACCCACCTCGGTAAGTACCTTTTCTGCTTTCGACATGTTGGTTTCTTCCTTTAGCTTGATTCTGAGCTTATCATCCTCTTTCTAGAGCTGGGTGGAAAGGTAGAGTCGTTGGAGCATGGCCTGGAGATGGCCAAAGTGATGTTTGGCCAGAATGCGGAGGTGCTGGCTAAGTGCCTTGAAGAGCGACGTGCCCTCAAGGGGGAACTTGACTAGATACGCAATGTTGCCCAGCTCGTCATCTTGGAGGTCTTTGGGTCGGCACCAAGTACCAGCACGCTCGCTATCCGGCTGGCGGAGGTTCCGGATGAGGTCCGGGCCCTCATCACCGATGGGTTGTTCTATGAAGCATCGGGGGTGTTGACTTTGGTGGCAATGTACCACCCAGGCCTAGACTTCACCACCATCTACAGTGGGTACGTCGACAGCTGTAGCACGGAGGACATTCAGTCACTCAGGGAGAGCTTGCTGCCACACACAAAGTTGTTGGCCGAGCAAGTTTCCGCGTAGTGGGTGATGGATGTTCGCCGTGTGGACATGGCTGGAAGCGTGCGTTAGGAGGACGTCGCCTAGCCTGTGGATGGCATGGAGCGTGGGTCAGAAGTGGACGTCGCCCCACCTCCAACCGAGCTAAATGTTGCCCAGTCAGAGGACGAGCAGCCCCTTCCCTCACCGGTCGAGCCGGTAGTCGATGCCGTCGTGAAGCCATAGTAGAAGTAGTAGAAATACTTTAGCAAATGTAGAAGATAATGTCATGGGGGAGCCCCCTGTGTAAAGTGTTTTTGTGTATTTATGAATACAACAACTTTGTTTTTATGATGGAACTACTTCATTTATGGAAGCTTGTTCCGTCCGTTCCTTATTTTTACCTTAGCATAACTTTATTTTTTATTCTCTTCTTTTTCGCACCTGCTCGTTCACACCATAGGCTGCAACCTTAAGAGCCTAGGCATGGCCTGCGAGGCTCAGCCGCTCGTAACCGTAGGTAGAGGCGGGGTGTGATCGGTCAGAATATTTAAAGCAAAGTTATGTAAGGTAATTAAAGGAATGGACTGCCCTTTTGTTCGAGAAAAAATGTATTTATCATATGATAGTGAAAAGAGGGGTGACGTCACACCCCCGTGGAGCCCCCGAGCGACCTGGACCAAAAGTGTTTGGGTCGGGGCGCTCTATGGGAGCAAACGTTAAGTAAAAATGATAAGACTGAATTTTAGGGGAAGAAACGACATAGTTGTTCGCTGTTCCAAGTGTTGGTGAGAACATTATCGTTGTCATCCTTCAGTTGGTAGGCATCCGGACGGATCACCTCGGTCACCATATAGGGACCTTCAGTCATCCGAATCCTTACCCGCTACACCCCCTTTCTTGGGCGCTGCTTCTTTGTCTTTTCCTTCCTTTGGCCCGCCGGCCTATCGCAGAAGGCGCTTGAGGAGCTCACAGTCCTTGTAGAGGTGTTTGATGGGGTAGGCGTGGTTGGTACACGGGCTCTCCATGAGCTCGTTGAAGTGGTCTGAAAGGCCCTGCTAGGGCTGGTTGTATGTGTGATCAGCCATGCGACCAACGCAGGGTTGGCCAGTCAGTGACGATCTTTTTTGTTCTTTTTGCCCCTCTACGTGGAGGGGCCCTCGTCCTGATCCTCGCGCTTGGCCTTGCCTTTGCCTTTGCCTTAGCCTCTATTGAAGCATTGCAGGAGTGACACTCTCTAGATGCATCGGGCAAAGGCCCATGGTCCCGGGCCATCCAGGCTGGGACTCCAGTTGTCCGGCCAGCGACTTCGCCTAGGGTGTGTTTCACCACTCCTTGCAATGGTCTGGCCGGGGTCTGTGTCGCCTACCATCACTACTGCTCGATGAACGCCATCATCATGCCAGGACTGACTCCAGTTGCTGATGATGCTACGAGTGTCTTGGTTTGGCCCGAGCCGCTCGCGTATAGGCGGTCGATGCGGAGCGGGCATCGGGTCAAGTGGGGGCCTAGATGCGGCCTCCTGTGCCATGCTCGGTGGCTGTAGCGGTGAGCAGGTGGAGTGATTCATCTAGTGCATCCCCACTCCCCTGGTGGGGAGAGAGGCCACGAGTCGGTGTCGTAATGCAGAGCTCTCCGCGTGTTGAACGACGGCGGTTTCCACCAGTGCCTGGAGGTTCCAGTGGATCGCCTATTCCTGGGGGTCGTTCGGCTCGGGATGGCCGCGCAGAAGCAATGCCACGGTAGCTATGTTCTGGTTAGCCTAAGCAAACTATGGGGGATCGTTCCCCCCATCCATGATGTTGCGCTGGACCTGGCGGGCGCAACCCTAGGCGCCACTTGCCGGTTTATGCGCATGGGGCGCAGTGTGGTGCGCCGAGCGTGCCGGCACAGGTGGTGGCTGGTTCTGCCACCGTTGTCGTAGCTCCTCATCGTGCTCTCGTATGAGCACGAGGGTCCTCGCATGAGGGTCCAGAGGGATGTGAGTCTATAAGGACTCCGCTACCACCGGTGGCTGTCCCAGAGCGTCCACCATAGCGTACTCCTAGGACGGATGGTGGCTAAGTGCCATGTCACCGATGCTGGAGCCATCACTCTCAACATCGTCATCCATGAGGTCGAGGAAATAGGTGGGAGCATAGCTCGCCATCCCCACGAACTCGGACATGAGAGGGGGTGGCGCCGGCATCCTTTGGAGCCCCCGGCCGTAGGGAAACCAGTTGCATGGTGGTCATGACTAGGACAACGAGGTCCCTCCGGATAATCGGCAGAAGATAACAAATAGTGAGTAAATAACAGTATGTACTTTACTCATAGCGAGGTTTGAGCAGAGTGTTTGCTCAAAATAAAGCGTAGGCGCCTCATCGTTGAAGTCGCCGGGTATCCTAGAGCCGACGGAGGGTGCCCCTCTGATGGGCATCGGGATGGTTGCCTCCTCGTGGAGGTGTAGTATGCCGAGCCAGTCTATGATGAAGTCTAGGCTTCTGAAGAGGAAGGCCTAGGATGGCTTGAAGACGGGTGGGATCCACATCCCAATAGGTGGGAGTGCGGGAAACCCTAGTGAGCCAAAGTGAGTCGTATCGCTTAAGCCCGCCATGGCAAAGGTGGTAGAAAAGTGGGCCATCTGATGACCAAAAAGTGTGAACGTACAACGTCTTCCCCACAGACGGTCTCAACTGTCGGTGCAGAAAGTGACCAACACGTAAATATTTGTAGTTTTGCTGTACGTTATGATTGGAGGTGGCCTAGCACTCAATGACATATGGTTTATACTAGTTCAGGCAACATGCCCTAAGTTCAGTTTGAGTCGGTCGGTGACTTTATTCCTGAGCCTAGGTGCTAGAAGTTTGCTATGGGGTTACAAACAGAAGAGAGAAAGATGGGGGGTACAAGAGGTCTGGTCGAACTCTAGTCTGAAGGACCGAGAGTGACGGGAGCCCCGCTATGTGCTAAGTGTTCGAGCATGTGCTTGTGGTTTGAACCTGATGGTTCTGTTGTTGTGTACTAGTGAACTGCCCGATCTCCCTGTTGGCAGAGAGTGCATCCCCTTTTATAGATGAAGGAGATAGCCTTACAAGTGAGAGGGAGAGAGTACGTATGTTACTAAGTCTTGTTGCCCATACCGGCAGGTACAAGATGATAGTAGGCGCCCACAATATTGTTTTAATGGCAGATGCACGTTGGAGGTTGCGTCATCTTCTTCTGGTATGGCAGATATCGGTGCCTGTCTCACTGTTGATACCCAGAGGCATACAGAGTGTTTTACCATATTCGCCTAGTACGGTAAATGCCGGCGCCCACAACACTGTTGATGCCTCAGAGGCATGTGGGGGAGCATTACCGTGTTTGTCCGGTATGGTGGTTGATGGCACCATCAACACTTAAGGGAAATATCGGTGCCTACAACACTGCTTGGGCTCTATCATGCCAGGGAGGTCGCAGGGTATCGTCCTGTAGGTGCACAGGGTACGATCCTTGGTATTATGGTTGACTTGAGTGCTCTACCTTACTTTCTCCATCTGTTTTCCTAGTCCTTACTGAGCGGGCGTCCCCGGTCGGTTGGTCCCAGCTGGCTCTGAATGCGTTAGTTGGAGAAGAGCAGTGAGCAGGGTTTTGGCACATCCCTAGTCAGAGACATGGGTCAGAGTCAAAAGTGGTATTTGGCCAGGCCTTCCAGACAGATAGGCTGTCCGGATGGGGGCCAGAGTTGGAAGCGAGGCCTTCTGGTCAGAGAGGCGGGCCAAAGTCAGAAGCGGGTGCCGTTCCTCCTCGGCTAGGCCTTCTGGTCGGAGATTGGATTATCCTTCTAGCCTATCATCTAAGTATTTTGGGCTGGCCCATGAGCTGCGCGTTGTTCACAACGTTGTCTGCTGGGCCGAGCCTTTGTTGGAAAGCCGGTCCATGAGGGACCCCGGGTTTATGAACCCAACAAAACCATTTCAAACCAGCATGGAAAATAAAAATTACTTACACTAGAGGCCGTGAGCGTGTCTAGCTCATTCATGAACTCAATGTACGCCCGCTCTAACCTTGAATGCGGAACTCTAACCTAGTCCCAAAGGCACGCCCACATCGGCTGCCGACATGGAGGCTGGCCTGGGAACCAGACATGACGAGCAAGAACCTCGGGACAACCAACTGGTAGACGAGCCCACATACACAACTAGAGTAAGTACACACATCCACCAAGTGAGGCTAAGGACGAAGTCTGATGACACGCCTCACAAAGCTATCGGTAAAGAAGAGCCAACACTGCTGAGCCCCAGCTGTACTGACCCACCTGGTGCCAGTCAGTGAGGAAGTGGACCCACATCCATGACGCAGTGTCCCCATTGCATCGGGGAAGAGAACGCATGCAAATAGGTGTAGGATCCATGCCCTGCAGTAGTACCCAACTGTCTCATCGTCTGCCTCCTCAGGGCACTGTGCAAACTCTTGCCGGAGCTAGGAGATTAGAACTCCAGAAGTGTGAGCCCCTTGCTCACCAACCTCATGCCCAAGGAAGGCATCTACTAGTGCTCTTCAACCTTCTGACCTACACGGCCCAGTCGCTGCGTTGCCGTAAATCCTTAGACCTAGAGTCTTCTGATAGTCCTGGAGTAAATAGGTTAATAACTAAGTATATAGATATAATCTAGTAACTAAATAGCTAAATCCTACCTAAATAACTAAATATACAACTAGCTATCTAACTATATCTATATACCTATGTATCTATGTATGTCTCTATCTACATACCTATCTCACTAAGTAAATCAACTACCTACGTGATCACATTTACTAGTAAGTACCAAATAATCAAACTAGAGCTACAATTCAAGCTAACTAAGTACTTACATTGCATATTCACAAATTTTACCTGTCCGATGAATGCAACAAACAGAGCAGGTGATGTTGGAGGCAAAAAGCACTAGCCAAACTTGTCATCCATGGCGGGTGCTGCAGCCTTGCTACTAGACACCAGCCCCTCCCCTTGTCCCTTTCCAAGGGCCACTGCCCTTGGCACTTCGAGGGCCAGCGGCAGCAATGGAACAGCCGGCGGCACGGATCGGGCGGCCAGCGGGGAGGGGCCGGCTCGTGGACACTGGAGCAGGGACTAAGGTCACGCCTAGGTGGAGCAGACCTGCCACGTAGACAATAGGAGCGATAATGAGGTCACGGTGCGCCGGGAGCAGGAGGACGAGGTCGGTGGGCGGATGGGATCAGCGAGCGGGCGTGGCGCGGTGGCCGTGGCGGGGGTGGCGCGTGGGGGCGAGGTGGGGGCGGCGCGCAGGGGGCATGCCGTGCTAGGCTCGGAGCGGCTGGTGTGGAGTACCGGGCGTGGGTGTGGTGGTGTGGCACTAGTGGCGGGCGGGCTCGGGAGTCGCACGAATGAGAGAGAAGGAAAGAGGAAGACGAAGAAGAGAGAAAGGAAAGGGCTTGGTGCCAAATATGTAGGCACCGAGCTTGGTGTCAGGTAGGTGAAAGGTCCTAATATGGCTAGAGGGGGGTGAATAGCCTATTTAAAAATCTACAAATTAACTAGAGTAATCTGATTAGTATGACAAATAGTGAAATGCAAACTTGCTCTAGCTCTACAAGGGTTGTAAGACACCTATCCAATAATTCTAGTTACAATGATTACTAGGCACACAACTTACAATGTTACTACTCACTAAGAGCTCTCAATCTTGCTACTCTAAAGAGCTCCACCAGATGAACTTAAAATAACAAAGCAAGCTCTCAATTCTAATTACACTAAAGAGCTTGCCACAACTAGTTTGCAAGAATATAAATGAGTGAGTAGGGTGATTATACTGCCGTGTAGAGGAGTGAACCAATCAAAAGATGAATACTAAATCAATCACCGGGAGAATACCAAAGGGCAAGAGACAACCAATTTTTCTCTTGAGGTTCACGTGCTTGCCGGCACGCTAGTCCCTGTTGTGTCGACCAACACTTGGTGGTTCGACGACTAAGAGGTGTTGCACGAACCTCGTCCACACAATTGGACACTGTAAGAACCTACCCTCAAGTGAGGTAACTCAATGACACGAGCAATCCACTAGAGTCACCTTTCGGCTCTCCGCCGAGGAAGGCACAAGACCCCTCACAATCACCACGATCGGAGCCGGAGACAATCACCAACCTCCACTCAACGATCATCGCTACTCTAAGCCGTCTAGGTGGCGGTAATCACCAAGAGTAACAAGTGAATCCCGCAGCAAAACACGAATGCCAAGTGCCACTAGATGTAATCACTCAAGCAATGCACTTGGATTCTCTCCTAATCTCACAATGATGATGAAACAATGATGGAGATGAGTGGGAGGGCTTTGGCTAAGCTCACAAGGTTGCTATGTCAATGCAAATGGCCAAGAGAGTGAGCTTGAGCCGGTCATGGGGCTTAAATAGAAGCCCCACGAAATAGAGCCATTGGGCTCCTCACTGCACTGAACACGGGCCGACCGGACGCTCCGGTCAGATTGACTGGGCGCTGGACCCCAGCGTCCGGTCGCGCGATACACGCCACGTGTCCCCTCTCTTCAAATACTGAGCGCCCGATCCCAACGGTTAAGTGATGGCCGGACACATTGCTACGAGGTGACCGGACGCTGGACCTCAGCGTCCGGTCGTTTCCAATAAGGTTCGATTCGCGCAAAATCACGACCGGACGCGTCCGGTCATGCTCAACCGGACTCACCCAGCGTCTGGTCACTCAACGTCTCCACTTTGCACCACACGTCAGCGTACGTCAGTATTGACCGGACGCACCCTGCCAGCGTCCGGTAACTCTTCGCGCCAGCGTCCGGTCACAAGGCCGAGACGCGTGCTCACTGCTGCTACTGACTGGACTCTGAACCCAGCGTCTGGTCACTACACCACCAGCGTCCGGTCACTCTATGAACCCTGTTTTTTCTGTCTAGGGCGCCGGTGAGGTTTTTAACCCTTGCTCAAATGTGCCAACCACCAAGTGTATCACCTTGTGCACATGTGTTAGCATATTTTTACAAATACTTTCAAGGGTGTTAGCACTCCACTAGATCATAAATGCATATGCAATGAGTTAGAGCATCTAGTGGCACTTTGATAACCGTATTTCGATATGAGTTTCACCCCTCTTAATAGTACGGCTATCGATCCTAAATGTAATCACACTCGCTAAGTGTCTCGATCACTAAAACAAAATGACTCCTACAATTTTTATATTTGCCTTGAGCCTTTTGTTTTTCTCTTTCTTCTTTTCCAAGTTTAAGCATTTGATCATCACCATGCCATCACCATTGTCATGTTCTTCGCCATTG